>NW_009213733.1:18531-75600 GCF_000690835.1 Fulmarus glacialis
AATCCAGCCCCCTGTGGGATACCACTCATCACTGTCTCTCAATAACATTGAGCTGTTGACCACTACCCTCTGGATGAGACCACCCAACGAATTCCTCACCCACTGGACAGTCCACCTATCAAATGCATACCTCTCCAGTTTAGAGAGAAGGATGTTGGGGGGACCATGTCAAAGGCCTTGCAAAGGTCCAGATAGACAACATCAGTAGCCTTCCCCATGTCCACTGGTGTAGTCACTCCATCATGTAAGGCCACTAGGTTGGTCAGGCGGGACTTGCCCTTGGTGAAGCCATGCTGGCTGTCTCAAATTACCTCCCTGTCCTCCATGTGCCTTAGCATAGCTTCATGTAGCTCCATTGACTGGTCCACACAGAAGAGCTGATCCTTACTTTTTACGTTTGTCATATGCAGCAGAGCAGAAAAGGCAAAATATTTCAAACATGCTCACATCCTTTCCATGATCAGCTTTTGATGCAATAATATTGATATTGCAGAGGTAATATCAATATATTTGTTATATATTGATATATATATTTGTTATATATTGATTATATACATATTTGTATCAATATATTGATATTTGTTCTGAGGTACAGAATAAATGCAGCCATGTTACTCCAGACTTGCTCAAATGCAGCTACAGGGATCAGCAGATTTAGTGTTGTTTTATTAAGAATTAATCATATCCTCTTACCTTTGAAGGAGGTGATAGCTGATAGCCTTCATGCATCACAGGAAGCATCTTCTTGAGTCAGGAACAAGGAATCCCTTGGTTACCACAAGACTCAAGCATTGCCCCAGTGCTTCTAGCTGACTGAATAAGGCATTAGCCTGAGAGTCAGGAGACCGCAGGCCTAGTCTCAGTTCTGTCCTGTTGGTGACCTCAGAGGAGTCACTTTCTCTATGCTGCTATTTCACTACAGTGACATGGTGATAAAGAAACCCCATAACCCCATCTTTTGTAAACTCTGTTTAGATTTAGAGGCAGGGAGCTCTATTTAGGGCGTAGGGATTATTCTCAGTCACAGAACAGGCTTAGCTTCTGAACTATTAAACAACCTTCAAGCCAAACTACAGATATTTCCTGTTCTATTTTGGTTATCCTTCCAGCGTATTTTATCTTATAATTGTTAAAAATAAGGACTAAGCCTAAAAGGTACAATTTTTAATGTTTAATCATATTTAGTACAAGGCGGCTTAGATTATACTTGGTCTTAAGGTTGGTCATTTCTGCCCACACAAGCGCTTGTAAAATGACACAAAAGCATTTGTTCTTGCTAGCAGGATGAAACTTGAAAGTTCCAGTGCTGGATTTAAAAGATGGAACTTATTTCAGGATGAGATATGAATTAGCAGAATCCAGGGCATTAATGGGACACACACTTCAGATTTCTCATTCCTGCAGATACCTTCAGGGCAGTTGGGAGCTGGTGTTTCCTGAGGTATTTTAAGAGACCATGAAAGAACATTGCTTTTTTTGCTCTGACAGAAAAGCGCTTTTCACAAGCTTTATCTGAAAGCAGAAAAAACCCATGATCTAATATCTAAGCTTGGAAAGGCTACATTTAAAGGTGTAGGACTCAGCAAGTCCCCAGTGATAGCAGCTGAATGCAAGTGACATGCTCTGCTGGTCAGACTGCTAGTCTGGGCGTTTGGTTGTCATCAATTTCCAGTGCTGGATATTCTCAGATCAGTAGTGGCCTAACACACCAAGCATCACATTATGCAACAATCAATCCATCACAGCGCAACAACAACAAAAAAAGTAGTAGCACAAGACAAGATTTATTAGAAACTATCATTTATAATATCAGGAAAACCAATACTGCTAGTTTAGCAGTCTTTTTAGAAATAAACTGTGATGACCATTGTCTCAAAAGTACCAGAAAACAAGATGACCAATGCCACAGAAGAAGAGTGGGAAACCCTGCTCTGAGCAGCAGTAAACACTAGAGTTAGTCCTGTAGAATATCACAGTACGAAATCAATCTTTTTACTTAGGAAAACCTGCTGAGATTAATGACAGGTGAAAATCTGACATAACCTGTTATATTTCAGATCACATTCCCAAAAAAGAAATGTGCTCTTCTAAACGGTAATTCTGTATATTGTATGTGGTAGAGGCATCTATAACATTAATATAGTTTATTCATGTGATTTCCTAGAGAAAGCCTGAAAAAAAAAGATAGCATCTGATCACTTCTGAGTCCTTCAGAAATAATAGAACTGTCAGACCAGGCCAGACATGTTGTCCTGGCCTGTGTCCAATACAGTGCTACAGGGTAATGAGGGAGGTGTGGTGGCCATGTAGCAGGCTTTCAGGAGCTACCTGCATTCTGCATATCTATTAGCTAGCACAGGGGTGCACTGGAGGGGGGCTGCAGGCTGCACTCACTCATTGCAACCTGTTCCCTTCTCTTTCCTTCTCGCCTGGCTTTCAGCTGCAGGTGAGCAATGAGATACCTGCAGTAGTCATATGAGAAGAAAAAGCCGCAAAAGACAAGGTCAGCACAAACTGAAAAAGCAGACCTACCCAACCTACGGAATGGCTTGTGCCCAAAAGCAGAGTGGTTTACAGACATCACTCTATCATGACATGGGAGCTGGTGGGAAGTGAGTCTGGAAAAAATGTGGGAGTTCCTTGAGTAACCTTAAAATTACATTGTAAATGCCAGAGGAAGGCATAAAAGGATCAGAGGGGTGTATCCTCCTGTTAACACTGTAGCCTCTCCTTTGGGCTCTGCTACCAGCCAGAAATAGAAGTTGAAGCCTGGAAGATCACATCTCTCTTGCTGAGTATCTACAAACTTTGGCAGGACCCCTGCATATCCCGCTGCAGAAAAGCTCTGCTTAAAGTTGTTTACATGATGGAACTGATGTCAGGCTCCTGTCAGGCTGGATCTGGGATGGGTGGAGAATTTATAGCTCACATAGCCCTACTCCATGATGCTCACATGTCAATGTTCACATAAGCAGGGCAGCTGCTTCACAGTTCTGCAATCAGTTCTTCCTCTGCTCCGCTACACCCAGGCTGCGAGGCAGTGGTTGTAGCTTAGGTGGAAGCAAATGCAGTGGTGCCAAAAACGTTGAGCACAGCTCTCTCGTCTGCATAGAATAAAGCTCTCTCCCAGCTTCAAATTTCAGAAGTCATTAAAGCAACTGACAACTTTTATCTCTGTACTTTCCAAGGCACAATGTAGAAGCATGACATTTTATATGAAAGAAGCGTGTTTGATCAAGTTCTTTTCACTTTCTGCTCTTTTCTGTCTTTACCTTCTGTTAATACTGTACTCCAGACCCTTGAACTTGAAGTCAGGACTGCTTCTTTTGGACAGTCTTTTTAACCCAGTATGATCCATTGCACTCAAAGGAATTTATGTGGTAGCAGGCAAGTAAGTGAACACCTTTAGAGAAAACGATGACACCTCAGCAGAAGGAAATTAACAGAAGGTGTTAGCCTTGCAGGAAGGTAAGAATGCCATGACTTTGCGTGGAGCACAGCATGAAACCATAGCACAGGAAACAGGAAATAGGCTGGGATCACAGTATGAGATCCAACTTATTGACTAGATAGGTGGGCTCTTTCATAGAGGAGCATGGCACCAATATGGAAATCTGTATTTGCTGGTCGGATCTCCATTCAAAGTGTCACCAATATCTCGGCATACCCTTGATCTTCCTTGCTGAAATGCTGGGATGAATGCTGGCTATCAGAGCCAGAGGCTTTGGCAAAAGCCACATGAATATGACCAACGCACCACAGCATCAAAGCTAAACCCTGAACATCTTGCTTGCAAAAGTAATCCCACTGACAGAGGAGATTTGCTCACCCAGAAAAAGCACTTCTTTTGGAAAGTGCTTTTTGGAAATCGCTTCAATTTTCACTTGACATTCAACAAAGCAGGGGAAAGTCTTTCATCTTCATTCACAAGCTGAAATCCTTTCAGACTTGTCACTGTTGAGCTACCATTGCACCAACAGCCATATGCCATAAAAAAATATACTTTGTTTCCAGAAGGAGGAAAGATGTCATGAACACTCCAGAATATTCTGTTTCCTGCTATTGAGTGGCATATCAAATCCACTATTGCTAAATGAATTATTGCTCTGACTTCCCTGGAAAGAACTGTTTTCTTCATACCTCATACCTTCATTCCAACAATGGAGTCAATCCCACAGGTATGTCAAACACCCTAGCAACAAAACGAACAGAACCAGCAAACATAAAGAATTTCCTCCCCAAACACAGTCAGTCCTCTCTCAGTTCCAGGCCTCTGCCTGACATCACACTATCTACAGATGGTTATTTCCAGTTCTCAGACACATAATACAAATATTTTTGCAAATACAACAACCTGCTTGCTAGGTTTTTTGTTCCCTTAGGAGATATCCATGCTATACTATGGTTCTCTCTCCCTATCTTCTAAGCAGCAAAATTATGCTCTATGGCAAGAGGTGGCATGAGGTGAGCTGATAGCCCTGGAGACTGAAAGCTTTCACATCTCCCCAGGCTATACTGTGCCTTACTGCCTGGAGCTTCTGGCAGTGAATCTGTCATACTGTATAACGACCATTTGGAGGAGAGAACATCATCACTGTGAACAGAGAGAAAAAGGTGCTCTCTGGCTGGCTATAGAGTCATGGACTTTATAGGCAAGCTGTCCTGCTATCAGGAGATTGAAATTTAAGGGGAAACATTCCTTCCACACCATGCAAAATTTAATTCTTAAATTTGTTGATAGCTCTTGAGTGTCATCTGCCTTGAAGGCACTGTGAGGAAGTCACTAGATAGCAGGAAAACAGAAGACCCAGAACTGATCTGTTCACATTTCACTTTTTATCAACTGTTCGACTTCTTTACTTTAGGATTCACTTCTGTTGTTTGTATTATTCAAATAGATATAACCGACTACTTTGACAGACCTATCATTGGAACATCTTCACTTATTGCAGATTTGCTTCCTTGTTTTATATTAGAACCCTCCACCATGGAGAACCTTCCTTCTACAATGGAGGGTGTGAAGGCTACAGCTCTACAGCAACAGCTTCCTCAGGCAGAAAAGGAAAATAGGTGGAGTGGGAGGGGAAGTAGTTTCCCATAGTTGTGTTAAAGGTTTGGACTGCAGCATAGACCCTCCCAACCTTATCTGATCTTGCCAGACCACCTGCATCCTCCCAGTGGAAGACAGACTGAGCAGAAAGCTTAAGTTCTGATGCTTTACAGGAGTATAACTGAGAAAGCAAACAATGCCTGCTGCAATCAGTGAGTCCTTCTCCATTCACTTCAACGAGCTTTGCAGGAGGATTACTGTGTTACTCCTCGCACCAGGAAAGAAACCCACACTCTGCTCCCTCCTAAACCCTCAGCTTCTGCACGACATGGGGTTAGTATGTTTATAGTTCTGCTGTCTCAAAAATGTCAAGCTCATAAAGATTTCGTAAAGCCTCCACTTGGATGTGTGTGATCACATAGGAAACAGCTTCACCCAGCTTCTAGGTAGCACAGCAGCAGGCACAAAATAGGACTCAGAAGCCAACAAGCTTTACACTACTGATATTCACATCTACATTGACGTCTGAAGCACGTGATACTGATCCTGTCACCCACGGGAGGAGTTCAGCATGTTAGTGTCTACGTCTAGGGCATGCCTGAAGGGGACCAGTGGGCCTGCCTGATGCTGCCTCACTCCCCAGGGCTCCTCCTGCCTGCCCATGGCCCAGGACCCCATGCCAGCCCCCTGGGGCCATCAGCCCCTGCCCCAGTTACACTGCAGCAGGGCCCATCTCCAGCTCCCCACAGCCCTGCTCTGCCCAGCCATGGGTCCCACTGAGCTGGGCCCCACCATGGGCCCACATCCCAGCCCAGCCTGGGCCTGGGCCTGGGCCCGTCCCTGTCCACTGGGAGGTGCCTAATGCCTGTGGCTGGAGCTGCTTCCAGTGCCCCCAGCCACCCTGCTCTCCACTGGGGCATGGGATGGGCCTGGCTGCCAGGCCCTGAGCTGCCAGTGGTGTTATTCCCCTCAGGTCCCAGCTCCACAGCCCCAGAAAGTGCTCAGCTCCCACCATGCCCAGGCAGTCTGTATTGTAACCCACACAGAAAGGCATGATGCCTGCCCCCCTGCCAATGCTATACTGGACTGTGACCTGTGACACCCGAATTCTGCTCTTACTCAGCTCCTGGGCAGCTTGTGACATGCCCCTGCGTCCACACTGGAGAGAAACAGCCTGGCTGCCTAGCGTCCTCTCCAAAATGTTCCAAGCTTTCCTATTGGAAAAACACAGGCATGATTATTACCAGCTCTCTCCTCTGGAGCAACCTGAAACAAACTGCTCTTACTCTGCAAATGTGAGTTACCTCTTTGGATGGTAGTGACAAGAAGACGGGGGTGATGATGTAATCTGTAACTCTTTCTGGTTCCCCATCTGCCAGGGAGAAGAAAGCAGACTGTACTGCCAGGCAAAGCTTACAGACCATTTGTCCAGGAAGGTATTATGAGGGCAATGGGCACAGATCTGTGGCTGAGGAGCCAAGAGGGTAGAAGACAGGTAGATGAGCACTGGGAAAGCAGACAGACATAGAGGTCTCCCACGCAGTCCTGAAGATACAAGAGCAATCTCTGCCTGCTTAGGGTAAGGCACTCAAGTCTCATCCCACCTTTCCTTTTTCACCAGCTTCTTCGGATGTGGAAAGGACATAAATAAACCACAGGCTGATTTTTTCCCAAAAATCCTCCCAAAGGGTGTCTCATCTTCCAGGCACACAGAATAAAAAAGGTAATTGTAAAAAGACAAGCATTTACCATTTTCATAGGCTATGTTTCAAAGACCCAAGCAGTCCTTGAACACTCTACTGCCACTACTGGCCACTGAATGTCCGTATCTGTCAAGTACATCATGCTATTCCCAGCATGTTTTTCTACATAAATTCTTTTGTACTCCTTTGGGTTGAAAGGGCAATCTGTCCAAGGAATTCAAGGAGTTGTTTGCAGAGTTGGAAACACCATTCCCGGTCCAGTACCTTAACTAACTTCTTTGTCTAGGATCATGATAGTGAAATCAGAGGAAGAGCAAAAGAAATCACATTTCTCTTCCAAAATGATAAATCTGTACTTGCAACAGAATCCTAAGAGTTTACACATGCAATAGATGACCAAAGTCAACAGTTATTTGAATTCTAAAAAGTAATCTGCTTTTTAAATAACCCATCTGTTATTTAAATGATCCAAAGCCATTTGTTATTTTTATTAAAAAATAAAATGAAATATATGTGACCTTAATTTTTGTTTGGGATTTAATCAACCCTCCCAACTTTGCCAAGAGCATTTTAAATAAAAATTCTTTTCATAAATCAGAGATTTTAATAAAGCATTACTAGCTGCCAGTGTAATTCTTTTAATGACCAGAGACAGAGTTCTGTATCATGGCTTCAGAAAAGCTAGACAAAAATTGGTCTAAATTGCTCTTCAAAGCAGCCCTGAAACATCCTCAGAACCTGCTAAGCATGTCTCAGTTAATTTCAGGAAACTGCCAGGGTAATCTATGTAATGAAAAGGGTAATGAAATTACCAGATCAAAATAACAAGTTAGAGGAAAAACGGTGCCTGAATGCCATCTTTGTCCCAAGCCATGATCCTTAACATCACTTACTGGGGTGGTAATAGGCTATACATTGGAAACAGTTTCCCCTCACCCATGTCTCAGTGCCAAGCATGGGAAGCAGAGAGCTTGACACTCCTTCTCAGGGAGACACCATGGGCCTGCAAGGGACACAACGGTACATCATTCTGTATTTCCACCTTGTTTCTCAGGCAAGACATCCCATATCAGAGCTTCACTGGCCAAGTGGTCAGCTCTTTCCACACCATGTCACCAGGCATCACTCTGAAGTGCTGTTTGCTGCTACCGTCCAATGGGGTTCTCTGCTCCCACCATTTCTTTCCAGACTTGGGAACACATTATCCTGTGCAGCTTACTTGTTCCCTGCCAAACTGTTCTCTGGTGCTGGCAGTCCCACATTTCTTCCTGCCTTACTCTGCTCACACCAGTAGAGACTCAGCATCCCAATAGAATTCCAAAACCTGGGAGGTCTAGGTACATATTAGAACATCAGATAGTAGTTACACGGTTTTGCCAAAAAGCCATGCTTCTGTGTGCTACCTGCTGGGACACAGTTACCTAAATGTATTGTACAGTGTACAGTGCATAGTGCCAATAGTATACCATATAATGCAAATCTTCAGACACCTTGGGTGTCTTTAAGTCACCCACAAGGGCCCAGGAGACATGACAAAGTGCTATGGGAGACACTCGCCTTTCTAGGTCTTGGAGGACAGGTGGGATATGCAAGCCCCTCTAAAGCAGCACTAGATGCCTGTTTTGAGGGGACAGAATCCTATCCACCCAGATCCAAAGCCCTGTTTGTTCACTGGCAAGTAGACATGTGACTCAAGTCCCAACCTTGTGTGCTAGAATCTCAATTAGCCAAGAACGCTCTACTGTGGCCTCTTCTCATCCCCTGGGCAAGAAGAAATCCTGTCCTGTCTCCTTTCCATCACTAATCCATGAGAATCCCCATGTCAATCACTCCTGAACAGACCTTCCTAATATCCCTGTTGTCTCTTTGCACTCGCTTTGGTGTCTATAATAGCAGCTGCAGTAGCTCCCAATTACAGAAGATTCTCTGCTGCACCTCATGATCACACCTTTTTGGTACTTGGTTTCTTCTAGTTGTATTCAAATACCATCATATTTATGTCACTCAACTTCCCTCATTTTTTCTGATAGAATTTCAATCTTTTTAATTCTCATCATTTTCTTCTCATTGTCAAGCTAAGTGTCCCTTTTGGCCACACTGGTTACAGAGATGTCAAATAATTGCTGTCTTTTCTGCTCTCCTGCATGTCTTGTGCACCTTTGTTAAGAAGAACCTAAGAAAAAGCTACATTAGACCACATTGACAATTCCACTATTGCTGTGTCCTGTCCTTCACAGTAGCCAAAAGCAGGTGACCAGGTAAGAATAGAAGAATAGATCAACCCCTGTAGTTTACTGCCCTCCAGTACTTCCCCGGTTTGCAACAGTTTATGGGCCAAGCAAATCATAAACAGCTGATGACTATCTATTTAATAACCCTTTAAGGATTTGTCTTCCTTGACTTTCTGAATATCCTTCTTGAAACCACATAAACTTTCAGCATCCTCAACATCCTACATCATGGATTTCCACACCTAACTGCAAACTAAATGAAGAAACACCTGCTTCATTTGTATTAAAGCTGCTAGCAACAGGTTTCATGTCATTACCCTGGCTTCTGCACTAGAAAAGACAGTGAACAGTCAATCCCCATGCATCTTCTGTGGCATGAAACCATTTATTATTTTCCCCTAATTCCATTAATATTTCAAGAAAATCGTAGTGCAATTTTCATTTTGTTTGCGTCATATCAGCTTCTCTGGTTTTACTATTTTTTTCTGTTTCTTGGTATAAGCTGTGAAGTACAAGTGAAGCAGAATGCATGGAATCAAAGCAAAAAGGGAAAATTAATACCATGGAATTTATGTTGTTGTCAACAATCTAAACCATGCTAACACATAAATATGGTCTTCAGCATGAAATGCTGCATGTGCAAAGAGGGGCAGAAAATGTTAGGAATTTCCTTTCCGCACAACTGTTTCAGGCTGTGGGTGGACAGTCACATCCTCTGGAATCTCAATCCCCTGTGATCAATACTACATGTCATCTATTGATAGTACCAAAACTGGGGCCAGCTCTCATCTACTGTTGGAAATGGGCACGCCTGAAGCATGTTTGTGCCTACATCCCTAACTGTCTTATGAGGCTATGAAGCAGTAGCAAATGAGTTCTTTAGCAAACTGCAAGTCGGAACACTTCGTTCATCTCTGTAGTCAGAAACAGTTCATTTTGACCTATTTTTTTCCTACTGGTTTTGGTGAGAGTTTTGCAATAGGTTCAATTTAGCAACAGCCCTATTTTATGGGCAGTCACTGACTGCAACACCAAGCAGACATTACATATTGCTGTTCTGATTTGGTGCCTTTGGTGTTATGGCTAAGAATTGCATGAGATTAAGAGCTAAGGAAAATTTCTTAGATTCCCCACTAAGTCCTTTCACAAAGGACAATCCAAAGTGTATGTATGTGATCAGTTCATAATGAAGAATGACTAGCCTTAAACTATCCCACAGGCAGCAGGCTGGTTTCATAATTTTCCTAGATCACAGGGTCACATTCTGCCCTCAGACATATATAATCATCCTCTCCGAAATCGCCAGGAATGTGATTCATATATTAAAAGAGCACAGTTAGCAGCGTGGTTAGCAATTCACTCAAGTGCTTAAGAAGGGAGTGTACTGCAGTAGACAAAAGGTCTTTGCTATGTTGTAGATCCCCAGTGAGCTGCTGTTCTAGAAGTGTCCCTATGTGCCAATGTGCAGAATGTGTGGGCCATAACCAGCATGTTTTACAGTGCCTGGTAGTATGGTGAGTTTTTCCTGGCTACTGGTGTATCTAAAGGATGCCTATGCTCCAGTTCAGTAGGTCTGCTCCCCTTCTTCTGAATCACCATGAGGCCATAGGAAGTAAAGAGATGCTCCTATTACTTCCACATCAGCTGTTACAAAACCGGAACTGAATTCAGAATTCTAGAGTACTGCAGGAAATCAGAGAGCTGGTTAGCATCAGCATCAATAGACAGGTAATACTGCCCTTTTCAGACAGAAAAAGAAGTGGGCAAGAAATGATTGATGGCAGTGGGGCAACTGCAAGGTGGTGGAGAGTACCCCAGTCTTTCCCCGTTCTTACCACTTTCACTAGGTAGTTCAACCATAGTCTTTTGGGGGACGGAGGAATGAATATAGACCAGGCATGGGCTTGGTCAGTGAGCATCTTGAGCTATTTCTGACCTTCAGAGAATCTGCAAAACTGGCTCAAATGATCCTTCCTGCCCCTGTACTCAAATCCTGCCTGGGCATTGATATGTACAGAAAAGCTGCTCTTTTTTCAGGTTGCTTTCCTGCTCCTGATTTTGCCTTATACCCAGTAGAGGAATACAGGGGAAGAGTAGTTAAAGGCCTTCAGCATTTGTCTGGACACACAAATGCAGTGCTTACTATGATCATTCACTGAAAGCAGACTCCAGTGGGCATGGCTGTAAACAGGAGACATGGTGTTAGCCATATGTACACAAAGGCTCCACTGAAGCGGAAAATATAGTGGTAAACATAAATATGCCTTGGAATCCACAAAACAACTAAGAATTCCTTCAGAGGGCTGTAAGGTATGTATTTGCAATGCCTTCAGGAGACCTCAGCAAGTTCACTAGATCTACAATTGACTGCAACTCTTGACCGACAGGCCAATAACCCTAAGAATCACCCAGAAGCTTTTGAGCCTGGGAAGCTCAGGATTCTCATTGGCCTTTGCCTCTCTGGGGAACTTCAGCCTTTTCCTCAAATTTAATAAGCTGTAGTGAGTTCAGACGTCTTTAAAAGGACTCTGACAGAAACTTCTAATAAAGGTGAAGCACATACCTATCTTCTGCCAAATGTTTGTCTCTGGTTGTGACCGGTGCCCCCTACTCCTAACCCGTAGTGTTATAATTTGCATGACTAGTGCCATCTGGTAAAGCAATTGGCCATTAATTGTAAATGAGCTGGTCACATACCCACTCCTCCTTTAAAAGCGTCCCGGGCGCTGGACCCATCAGGGTGATACACATAAGGGAAAAGGGAAGCATAACATCAGGTGGGCACCGCTTATAAAAATACACAACTTCAAGTGCTAGGTGAGAATAGGACCACAGCTGCTGCTGGACATCAGGCCTGTGATCCCCCAGCGGTCAGGGACACCTCCACCATAGGCTACTTCCTCCGAGGACTGAGAGACTTTTTCTATGTGTACCGCTCAAGTTATGACTGATGTGTTAAAATGACCCAATCTGCAGAAGGTCCAGCTAAAATAAAGTTCTGATTGTAACAACAACTTTGTTGCATCATCATTCTACTAAGGATCCCTAAAGAATCTGCTTCTCCCCACAGTGTTTGGTGACACTGGTATGACAGGAAAGCATTGAGAACCAGTGAGGAGAAAACTAATTTATCTGCGTTGCTTTCCAGGGTGCTAGGAGAACAAATGGGTTTCTGCCTGCCACACCACAAACAATACTAGTGAAACAAAAAAATAAAAGTTGTTGAGAAATCCTTTGAAGAAGGGAGAAGGCATGAGCAAAACACCTTCAGTTCCCTAACAATCTGCTTCAAGACGGGTTGTTTAGCATGGGAGCCAGAATACTTAAACAGATTTCCTACACTCTAGGAAAATGGAATTTTCCCTACATTCATGAGAAAAGCGAAAGGCTGTGGTGGTCACCCTCTGAACTATTTTTGAAGTCATGTATAGGATTTAAGTTCCAATCCCCACTAAGATCCCAGACTAGTAATTTTAATACACTGCTTAGGAGATTGCTTAAATGGCATTTTCAGCCAAAGAGGCAGTGCATGTAGTTATGGAAAACCATTCAAAGCTGAGAAAATACTGTCATTTTTATTCAGTGTCAAAATTAATAGGAATTATAAAATTAGACTTGTGCATAATTCAGGTTATTCCTAATATAACTTGGTCATTTTTAGCCATCTGTAAAAAGAGAGGGCTGCTGTTTAATTGGAAAACTTTCTTCTTCTTTTTTTCTCCCCACTTTATATATTTGCAGTGTATGTGAACGTGCTCTACTGAAACAGAGATAAAACCTATTTTTACTATAAGGAAGTACCACATGTCCATTGACTCCCCAAACTTATGGCAAAATACAAAAGTACAAAATTACTATTTTTCTTAGGCTTGATTTCACACTAGAAAATGCCTACTCACAGCCATAAAGGAGAGAGCAAGAAGAACAGGATATTTCAGTGAGCAAGCTGAGAGTCTCAGCTGGAGACAAATCTGCCCAGACCTTCCCAGAAAGGATAGTTTTAATATTAAGTGGGAAAGGGAGGGAAAGCAAGGGTACCCAGAGACTGGACCTTGGAGAGGCTGAAAGAAGCCCAGGGAATGGTATTTATAATCCCAAATCAGCACCAATCATGGTGTAATGCTCTGCAGCTCAAGAGGTGTTTCATAGGCTGCTCCTAGTAACTTTTGGGAGTGATGGAGGATGAAGACCTACACAAGCTAAATGTTTTGATCATCGTAGCACTCCTGTGTGTGTGAATCAGCATTTAGGGTCTTCTACTGACCTGGGAGCCACCAAACTCATTCAGAAGTTTAGCTGACTTCTTTTGTTTCTCAGATCTGGAGAAACAACTTCTGATACGTAGAAAGAAAAATGCTCACTCCTGATGCAGGTTTGCAAAACCAGGCTGCTGATTTGAGCTGGCAGGTATACTGAGGAAGCCACATGAGACTGGCAGTGCTAATAAAGTAGTCCATCCCTAGCACTCTATGCTGGGGTTTGGTGTGAAGCTGCCAAAGTGCTCACAAAACCTGGCATCTTTACAGACTGCATAACTGATGGTCAGTACCAGTCTATTCACCATTCCTCACAGGATCAAGCAATTACTCTTCCTTTAAAGAAGGGAATTCCCTAAAGTGCATAGCTTCCTGGTGGTTTCCACACTGACAGAAGCTTGTGTTAAGGGTAGAAGTTGAACCACTCTTTCTTCTCTATGGCAATTTCTTGTTTTCATCTTCTCAGCAAGGTTCAGCCCACTAAAACAGACACCTAAGGGCAGGTATAAGAGGCAGAGGCCCTAATTCCTTAAAAAGATAAGGATTTAGTTATCTGTCTGTCTCAACTTATTTCAGCCATGAGTAAATCCAAGATACAACGTTTCTGCAGGTTTCTCGAAAATAAGTAGCTTGATAGGGGTTTGCAAATTAGAGTCCCCGCTGCCACAAAACTGGAGGTGTAATTCTAACAATTATTGGTTTTATGTGAGCCAGTATGGGTTTGCCAGCCAGCCAGCATACACATCAACAGGAGCTGCCTCTACCCCTGCTGGACAGAAAAACTCATTCTTGCTTCCTAGTAAAAACAGTAAATCGTGCTGGCACAGAAGGTTAGATGTCTTTCATGTTAGAGACCTAGCAGGAAAAGAGAGATGTGCAGCCAGTTGGAAAATGAGAATCAGGACCCTGAGTGCACCAGTAGACACTGCAATCTCCAAGGGTTTGGCTGCATTTGTACAAGTCCAGCTCTGGTATGGTACGCCCTTGTAACCTGGGACTGCTGGGAAAAAGCTGGATCAAAAGGGCTGTGAAAAGCCTCATCTGGGACTTCCACCCACACACCCTTCATCCCTTGGCTTGGGAGCTATATTGATCTTTGCCTGAGCTACTCCATAGGTATGCTTGTACCTGACCACTTACCTTGCTGACCCTGACCATGTACCTGATTTGAGTGGCTCATCACTGTGGATTTGCCTGGCCAGCACTGGATTCTTGTCTGACTCTGGTTACTGCTCTCCTTCTTCAGGTGCTGTGTGACAGCGCCCTGTCAGGGAGATCAGTGTCCCTGCCTGTGCACCATTAGCTCCTGAATTCCCTTCCCTTGTGAAGCAGCCCACCTCTTGCTGCTCTTTGGACAGCAAGAGAGAAAGAAGCATCCTGGCATCTCCTTTGCCTACCCACTCTCCCTTATCCCCATCCCCAAAATCTGTTCTGCTTTGCTGAATCCAGACAATATTAGAAAGAACACAGCACCCAGCCTAGCTTTGGCTGGCAGTGTGATTTCAATTGCAGTGAAATGGATTAGTTCCCTGGAGGAAGCAGGCACAAGGCAAGATTAAATTATTTGAGGCAGGTAGCAAGACCACAAAGCAGAATTTAAAGGTCTAGGAGTTTAATACCTGTTACCCTGTAGGATTCCCAGCAGGGACTCTGTCTGCTATGATAAAAGCATAAACATCCTCAAAAAACGAGTATGGGAGTAAATGAATCACAGTAGCTACTTCTATGTCACTGAGGGAAAAGAAGAAAATTGCCACAGTATTCCCAAACTGCAGGAATGATAACTAACTCTTGCTGTTTATTGCATAAGACTGTATAGAGACCCTCCCTCTGCTGCAGACTCAGGCATGACACTCACTGTGTCATGGAAAACAGTTTTCTAATGGATGGCTTTTGTTTAGTTACTCTGCACATGGAGGACAAAGGAGCAGAGAAGGAATTTCCATACCAAAACCAGTTGTACTCGCTTGCACTCAGCTAGCTGAATTACTTCACTTTCCAAATTTATCCCTTCAGAAAGCAACACATGTGTGTGTGTGTGTGTTTGTGTGTGTGCACATGCCTTACACACACTCCTAGCTGAAAATATGCAAGAGTACAAGATTTGATAGATGGCTGGTGAGATGCTTAGCTGACTTATCAGCACATACTCCTGAGGTAAATTTTCAGGAAAGATGTTTTCTTACCTCCCCCCGGTCCCAACTGCTTTTGGAAAAAAATAGGAGAAAGGCTTTGTCAGAGCTCTTCAGCTTGAAAGTGCCCCTTCTATATACTTAAGTATTTCTTATCAGTATGAAAGTAAATCCTCTGCCTTCCCCTTAGTGTACCCCAAAACTCTTCTGAAAAGTACTGTCTGTTGCCCCAGGAAGCCTGCTTACCACTTACGCATTGAAGGAACAGGAATACATTGGTGCTTCCATCTTGAGGCAATCCTTCTGCAGTCAAGAAGGGGTGAGCTGGGTGTACCATGGTCCCTACTTCCTAAACTCACCTGTACTCTTTTTCCCATTTGTTGCTTACTTAGGGCACCCGTATAGAACTCATAGCTGCCTGTACAATGCCATCTGTTCTGCACCAGCAGGGCCAGGGATGAAAGGGGCAGAGATGGTGCAGTGCTTTTTCTGGATTTCAATAAGAAATGTCCAAAAACAAATGGCGTAATAAAATAGCTGTTTCAATAAGTTAGAATAAAAAGAGGAATAAAGATAGTGAGTAAATCTTATGTTCCTTCACGTTTTGAGAACCTCACATTCGTACAGCATTGAACGGACTCTGGATGGATTTTCTCACAGCATGCTGTGCAGATCCTATCCATGGAAAGACGTTTTTATCTTTTTGGTCATTTGAAATATTATATTATTTTCTTACAAGAAAACAATTCTATTTGTAAAGGATGTTCTCATGAGAACTTCTTGCTGCTCTGTTAAATAAAGGCAAAGCCACGCAGGTGTAGTAATCACTGGTGCCAAGTGGGAGCTGCCTGCAGTTACAATGAGCTGGCTGAGTTTATCCTGCAGCCAAGGGATTCTGCAGCACAAGACAAGCATGAAGGCAACGCTGTATGTGCAGCACAGTGCAGCACAGCACAGCACAGGCCTGGGCGTGCCTCAGGTTAACTGAATTGTGAATCACTAACTCCTCAATGTACAACCGTCATCCGGTCAGAATCAATACATTCCACCCCTTGATCTATATACAGTTTATCTTTCTCAAAGGTTTTATAACTTAAGGATTATATCAGTAAGCTGTTCAGCTAATAGAAAGTTTCCTGACAGGCTGGAATGTTATCTCTGTCACAGCACCCACCCACACACAGCCCAGCCCAGAACAGGGCATTGCTGCAAGTTCCCATACAGCAGCTACTCAAGCTAGCATACAGGCAGCTCAAGCCTTAAGTACAAGGCCCAATAGGGCAGACGTGGCCTCTTCAAGATCACTAACTTCTCAAACACAATGTCTTCTGCAGGGTTCTCAATATACCATCCAACCCCTAAGATCAGCTGTCCCGACTCACCTGTCTGTCTTCTGACTCTTACATACTTTCCTACTCCCAGTCCATGACTGATGGTGCCACAATTAAATTGCAACATTACATTCATGTTCCTTGCTCTAATCAAGCCTACCTGCCCAATATCAAATACAGCCATATTGCTGTATCTCTTGCTTATTAGGCATATCCTCATTATCAGTTTCCATAGAGACATAAAGCTCATTCAGTTGTTCTGCTTTAAAACTCCTGAAAGTGTCCTCATTTCTAATCTCAGATGAAGGTAAACCCATTTTCCAGGCTTCTTATCTCTTAATAGGGTATTAGAGTCCAAGATATTCTTGCTGATTGATCTTTCTTTCTTTCTTTCTATCCAATGCTCAATATTTTGGCAGGCCTTTAATGATTGGCAAAAGTCAGACACCTAACCTTCTCCCTGTTGATAGCCTTATTCCACACACTGAAAAGCCTTCTGAGTCTTTCCAGCTGAGAGTAAAAACTTCCATGTTGCATATTGTCAATTAATTAGTATTTTATACCCATCTCAGACAAGTATAAGCAATGCTATAACACAGAACAGAGACATAAATGCAGACCTCTCAAGAGGATTTGGGGTCATATTAAAGGGAGGACTCAAGGTCTTAATATTGCCATATAAGATTTAGAAAGTCCTCAGTTTTGTTCAGCAGAATCATGAAAATAGATCTCAGAACTTTGTGTTTTCTGCTTAAACAAAATGTTTGTCTTCTGGTGAGATCTGCAACGGCCTGCCACTGCTCTTGATAGTTTTCCACTATGCTAATTTCTTCAGTGGAAACTTTCTATCAGAGCCTCACCTGGGTTGAGCCCTTGAAAACCTCTATCATCTGGTAAACTCTCACTTAGGAAGATGGCAGTCTAAACAGTCCCTTCAGATAGAATGCTTTTTCCTCCTTTATTCACCAAACATCCCACCATGAAGATGAACCAAACAGACAACTTCTCTTGAGAGCCAGAAGAAGCAGACATCACTGCCAAAAGCATAAGGCTAAAGCCTCCTTCCAAAAGGCGTTCTTTCTTGCTCTCTCTGAAGCAGCCTCTTTAACTGTGCTTACCGTCACTGATGTTTTAGTTGTTGCTAAGTAGTGTTTACACTAGTCAAGGACTTTTCAGCTTCCCATGCTCTGCCAGGTGCACATTTCAGGGAGGGTCTCAGGGCAGCAGCCTGGGAAGGGTGACTGCTCAAGTGCACAAACACTTGTGTTATTCTGCTGTACCTCAGTCTGGGCTAGGCATAAATACCCAACAGCTTCACCAACTCCAAATGGCCTTTAAAAACTTTATTAAAGGTGCTATCCTGGTGTTGCAACATTGCTTTCTCCTTCCTGCAGGATGCAGAAAACCAGTTGGAAAGTGACAGTATGGATACTTCAGCAATATAAACCCATGGTTATAATCAAGTTCTGTGCTAGTTCGTATGCTTCACTAGGGGTGCAGAGAGTTTTCAGTCCTTTATTTACTCTCCAGTTAGGAGACCCATCACCGATACTGGGTTCTGGATACAGCACCTTGTTGAAGGAGCAGAAGATCAGAAACTTATCAGGAGAAGAAGAGGCGGAAGATCTTGACATACTATGCTGAAAGCAGGGCTGGAGCTAACTATCAGTAGGACGTATCCATGTCCTTCCAATGCCAGGGTCAAGAAAGCTGACCCATATTGATGCAGTTTGCCACTGACATAACCTGCCCTCAGACTTTTCCCTCTGTTATCCCTTCACTATGGGCTCCAATACAGCATTGTCATATGGCCCTTGCAGCATTGTCAGACAAAGGCACTTGGGAGCATCTTTCTACCCAGCACTTTCTCCAAGCGTAAAAAAGGAGCTAAACTCCTAAATACAAAGGCCTCAGTGTTTATAGGCGTATTTCTTACTGGCCTTGTTCTGTCTTCAAAAAGTAGCCTAGACAAACATGTGCTTTACTAAACAGGGGCAGAAACAATACCACTCAAGAGCCTGGCTCCAGCCACAGAGATTGTCTTTGCCAAATAAGGATTCTGAAGTACCTGTAAGTGGCCTTGACTACAGCACTGCAAGGAGCTGTTTCCATAAGGCCTTATCCCCTGTCCTGGTTTTGGCTGGGATAGAGTAGTTTGTATAGTACTGTGTTTTGGATTTAGTATGAGAATAATGTTGATAACACACTGATGTTTTAGTTGTTGCTAAGTAGTGTTTACACTAGTCAAGGACTTTTCAGCTTCCCATGCTCTGCCAGGTGCACAAGAAGCTGTGAGGGAGCATAGCCATGACAGCTGACCCAACTGGCCAACAAGGTATTCCATACCATATGACATCATGCTCAGTATATAAGCTGGGGGGAGTTGGCCGGGGAGCAGAGACAGCTGCTTGGGCACTGGCTGGGCATCGGTCAGTGGGTGGTGAGCAATTGCATTGTGCATCTCTTATTTTGCATATTCTATCATCATCATCAGCAGCATCATCATTATTATTATTACTACTATTATTACTATCATTATTATTCCCTTCCTTTTCTGTTCTATTAACTGTCTTTATCTCAATTCACAAATTTTACATTTTTTCCCAATTCTCTCCCCCATCCCACTGGGGAGGGGGGGGAGTGAGTGAGCGGCTGTGTGGTGTTTAGCTGCCAGCTGAGGCTAAACCACGACATCTGTGATATTATTTAACAACCTCATCTTCCTTTAGATAAAGATATTCTCCGGTGCTCATGATTGAGATGGAAAGCCAGCAGAAACACAAGCCCTAAATGCTTCAGAATGGCAAAAAAAAACCCCAGGACAAATCCTGTGTGCTGAAACTGCACCATGGTAGAACTTCATTAGATATGAGGAAATATTTTCTAATGGCAACAACAACGTGATCCAAGCGCTGCCTGCTTGGGAAAGAAGGATCCCCACTGCAGGAGGTAGAAAGAGAATATTAGACAAACAACTGTCAGGAATGCTTTAGAAAGAAGGCTTTAGAAAGAACCAGTTCTGCCTTGAAGAGCTACAGGCTAGATCAGCTCTTGTCTAACCTTATAAACTAAATATCAGCCATTCCATCCACGTGCCCTGAGTCATGACTTTTGACACCATAGGATAGACAACAATGCAGTTGCCGTGGGGCTTTAACAGGGTCATAGGAGCTGTGTTTCTCCCTGGGATGGTTGTCTTACGAGATCTTAGTAGCCGTCAGCCTTTCCTGTATACACACACGCGCAAGCTAAGTGCTTTCGCACCAGACCAGCCTAGACAATAATGCTCTGACACAGCGTCATCTTGTGGCATTATGAGACTACAGCTGTTTGATTTGCACTGCCAGCATCAAGCCAGGCACTCTCAGTCTTCCCCCGACAGTGCTTCCCTTCCTTCTGGGACCTCCAGTATGGACCTCAGAGGCAGAGCACACAGCTGTGGCATCTCCATTGTGAACACTGTACCCTGTCTCTTATTATCCTATGCCTGTAGATCTCTACACAACATCTGCTGTCTCCACTTCTTAAGGCCTCTGCTGTCATCCAAACCTGTATTTCTCTACATCACATCATTACATCAGAGTAATAAAACCATACAAAGCTAAGCAAAAGTAAAACAAATTAGCACATGGTCAACCAGAAAAATTGCTATTACGGCTAAATCAGGTGAAACAAGCTGTAGGCACATCTTGTTAAGTTCAGGTAAAGCAAGCCTGGTAGTAACTTACTACCAAAGGTTACAACAGTTATGACTAGCAATGGCAATACTGTATTATAGGGCTACACAGTAACAGAGTATGACATAATACCCCAACACACCTTTTGATCAGAAGGTCATCTGGCCCAGGGTCTCACCTCATATTATGGCCAGAAGTGGATATCTGCAGGACAGTTCAAGAACAGGAGAAGCAAGGAGCAACCCTTCCTGAGAATATTCTTCCAGCCTCCAAAAATGTGCGTGTCAGGGCTTCCAGCAATGTTCAATAAAATCTACATGCCCTAAGGCTACTGGCATGAATATTAAGTTTCAAGTTTCAATGGAGGGAAGAAGAAAGCTAAGAATCAGTCTTAAATTTGGTACCTACATTCCTTTCAGGGGAGGAAATAATAGGAGCTATGTGTTACTTTCCCGTGTCAGGGAGGTCATCGAAAAAGGACCTGTTTGGAGTTCTTCTACTGCTGTTTTTATATCTAAACAGTGCCAGGAGCTGCACAGGCTTTGGGCTGGATTTAACCTATATGCACTTTGAGGACAGAGTGCTTCCAACAGGCAGCAACAGCTCAGCAGAGGAAACAGGCAGAAATATCCAGGGCCTATCTTTTGCTGCTCATCTGCAGATATTTGCAGGCCAGATACCCAAAGTCTTGCTCTCTCTGACAAAGACCTGAATTTCAAGCAGGAGCATTATGCCAGACTCACCGCAGCACCGGAATTTGACCTGAGGTTAAGATACCATCTTTCATACACATATTGCCCTTTGCTTCTTGAAACCATCCCTCTGCCCCTACCACCAATCCCTATTTGGATTTCTCTACTGAGATACATGAAGCAGGAATACAGGGTGTGTAGGTCCCAAGTTGCTGAGGTCCCAGCCTTTTTAGACAAAGAACGTATCTATAACAGACAGAAAATTCAGTGTTTCAAAATTAACTTTCAGAAGGAATTTCTCTTACACAGAGGGAAATCACGAATGACCTGAGTGTCTTTTATTTTGTATCTTTGTTCTCAGGCAAGAAATGGTGTCCTGTGAGGAAGGCAACTTTTAGTTCCTATACAATCAGCTTATGCATGAATGAGGCAGTTCGTATCCAAAGGAATTTCGCATATCAATCAAAGTATCAGAAATCACAACCATAGCAGAATGTTAATGCCCTGGATATAAAAATACAATCAGGTGTGGTGGTTGTCATGGTGAATTTCTGTTACACTGGGCACTTGCAGATACTTGAGAATAATCATTCAGAAGTTGAAATGCAAGATCATGTTTCAGAGGGAGGTATTTTTAAAAGTCACTTTTTCTCTGTGTTAAATAAATTCTTTTTTCAGACTTTCTCTTCTGATTTACCATGGCAGCTTAAAAAAATAGACTGAATGTACTTGAATCCCTTATTTGTAAAGAAGAAAATCCCCTCTTTATACTTCTGCCAACAGATCTCAGATTCCTGAGTCTATGAGCTTTCAGGAAGTTTACCCCATGGAAAGACTTCAGATATCTCTAATATTCCTTGGGCATGACATAGCATAGTTCACTTGAAGAACAATAAAGAATAATAAATAACAGTTCCTTTTGAGAGGATCATCAAGATTTTTTAATTCAGAAAAGTAAGAGGGACCCTGAGGGCAAACTACTGTTTCCCTTCAGAGAAAAGATGGGATTAGTGTACAATGATAACAGGAATCAATTGTAACAGTGATAAGGGTGACCTTGACAATCACCCAGATGATGCACCTCCTTGCAAAATTCACAAAGTTGTTAGTTGCTCTCTAAACAATTTCATTTAAGACATATATCCTGTATTACCAGGACTTTCCAAGACATGACTTTGCTTCCTGACCGGCCACTGAAGAATGACCGGAGCTAATGTGATAAGCTGCATGCATGAAGAGGCTCCTGCCCAATGCAAATTTGCATGGCCATAACCATAACAGCTGCATGTTTCTCTGACATTTGCCAACATGGGTGAGGATGTGATCCATCCACATGAGCAGACCACTGCTTTTGCCTTGTCCTGCAGCAGGGTTCTACTATCAGGAACACAAATACAGCATAGGAGTCTCTCATCAAATGTAGGAATTAAGGTCACTATTTGCAGGTCAGTGGCAAGCTGGTACTTTATGTCCCAACAGTTCTGCGTAAGCAGGTAACTCTCCTATGGTGCTCGTCTGAGTAGCACTTGCTTTCCTCTAGCAAACATCCCCAGCACATGCAGCCCCCGCACACCCCATAATCTTCAAAGTTCCTATGACAAAGATGTAATGAGTGGGAAAAGGAGAGTCTCACCTTGTCTTGCTGTTTCACCCAGTGCTGGGTGACCAGTGCAGGGACGGAAGGAAAGATGAGCTCAGTCCTTCAGAGTTCTTACTTTGTTCCTGAAGTCATCTTCAACACCCATGTCCTTTTCTGGCAGAGATCTACTCAGGGATGTACAACAAGTTGTCGGCATGTGTGGGAGCAGCTTTTTCCCAAAATTGAAGCATTCGCTCTTGAGTTGCCTTGGCACTTGACTTGTCAAGATGCATGCATCCAGAGAGATTTTTCAGGCTCCTCGCAGGAAGGCGGGATAAGTCCATTCCATTGCAAAGGGAAAGCTAAGGGAATCAACCTCCCATAAACAAGTGTCTCACACCAGCAACAGAGAGTCAGATAGAAAGAAATGAGATCACCCTACAGTTTCCATATTGGCATCCCAGTTTGGGCACTAGCTCAGAGCCCTGCCTGTTTCACCAATAGCTGAGTCACAAATTGGTGTCAAGATTACACTTCCTTGAGGAGTGATTTGCCAGGTCCAGCACTTTGCTCTGGTTAGTGTCTGGAGACGTAAGAGGCAGTGGGGACACAGGCTTGCCAGGGAAGTCTCAGTCAGAGATCACAGGACCACCACTGGAGAAAACAGGAGTGGAAAGAGTTATCAAATACTTGAACAGCCAATTTGGGAGATTTGGGAAATACTATACAGGACAACTGTCCAAATAGCATAGCAATACCTTCTGTCTAGCACCACAACATCTAATAGTGGTGTTTCACCTGATCAAACAAACCTGCCATATAGGCCCCTTCTCCAACAGCCCTCTAATTACCCATAGTGCCAACGCAGAGAAGAAATCTGGGGCTAACTAAATGGCCTTGTGACCATTTTCTACTGAACTAAGCCTGAACTATCCTTGAGGAAAAGAATTAAGAAAAGGTCTGGAAGCAATGATTTTGGAACAGAAAGAGCAAAAGCAAAAACCAGCTCAAGAAGATAAAAGCCAAAGGAGTGGGGGCCAAAAACAGAAGGTAAAAGATGGAGATTCTTTGAGAAATGGACTGGAAAATACCTGGGAAATATTAGTTGGAAAAATGCTGCTTCCCATGTCAAGGCATGGGCATGTGGAAAGGAGAGAAATGACCTGGAGCAATTTCTCAGACAGGTGGCTGTCTTATCAAAAACAAAAATTGGAGATAAAGTAGAAGACAGATTAGGAAATCAACCTCAGCAGGAGAGGAAGCAAGACCCTTAGGATGAAATAATAGCCAGGAAGGGCTTGTTTAAAAACTCAGCCTCTAATTCAGTAGGAATTCAACAGTGACCAGTATTCAACAGATTCTAGTTCTACAAATTAGTAACCTAAGATGAGGCCAGATCTCCGCAGGTGTACCTTTCAAGGCTACAGCAAGGAGAGACTTCTCTGGTCATCAAAACCAATCCTGCTATCACAGGTAAACATACCACTGAATCTCTTCTGTAAATCTACAGAAGGGAAATGAGTCTTACGGTGTCTTTCACCATTTTCTCAGCTATGATCACAATATCTAAGAACTGACAAACTAACTGTCACAAGACACTGCAGAGAGAATAGATAACCTTCGTTCAAGGTCTTCATCATGGTCAAAATCTGATCAGAGGCCAGAATGAAATCCGATTATGAGGTCATGTATCAAAATCGTGGCCTCAAAAGAAACTGCCCACTTTCTTCTTCCTTCCCACTATCATCTTTAAAACTGTCTCCTCTGTTGTACCAGCAAAAAACACACTTTCAAGCACATGAAGAACTAGAATTAGAAGGGTGGTCTGGGTCTGTGTCTTGGACAACCTCGTCAGCTTAGAGTCCCAGTCTTACTGGATTAATGTGTTAGTGAAATTACAGCCTACATCTCATGGTTTTATCTAATACAAGAAAAGTCTGTAAGACTTTTGAAGGTCATGTTGAAAGACAGGAAGAAAAAGACAGAATTGAAGTCTCTGTAATAGGTGGATTAAAAAAAGAAACCAGTCCACTCTGACAAATTCAGGTGCCAATTTTAGACAACTCCTGGTTCAAAGCTGTGCAACAAAGCAAACATCTGAACAAGGCCATTGCAAAAGCAATGACTGTCCTCTAAAGAGGTACTGAGATCTGGGCCTAGATTCCTGATGTGCCATGTTTAGGTTATTCAAACCCTACCTTCACATAGAAAGTGGGAGCAAAGAATCATACAACAAAGGTTTTGGCAAACTCTTTCTCCATTCGGCTGGGACCTCACTAATTTTGATGCAGGTAGTTCAACTGAAATAGTTGTTTCTGGCTTTCCTGTAGGTTTAAAATATCCACAACTATGTGATTGCATTACACTGCACTTACTTAGCCAGGTGGACTATGTAAGGAGAAAAAAGTATCTTTAATTAGACCACCCAATACCACAGGAAAAAACAGGGAAGTTTTTGGGAGAAGTCCTTCTTCACATTTGGGCAGCCATTTAGAGAGACAGAGACAGCAACAGAGACAGGAAAGAGAGAGAAGGCAGAGAAAGACAGGGGGGCAAGTGCGAGGAGAAAGAGAGAGGGAAGATGGGGGGACAAAGAGCTTGAAAGAGGCTGACAGAAGAAACAGAGAAACACAGAGTTAGAAAGAGTGAAGGGAGAAAGACAGCGGGGGCGGAGGGGGCTGGAGAGAGAGAGGCAGACAGCAGAGAGAGAGATCCAGAGAGGGAGAGAGTGTGAGACAAAAAATTAATCTGCCACGGCAAATACTTTGGTGTTCCCTTTTTATCAGGTAATGTCATATCTAGAGTTTGCCCACATTTTGTCATAAATGCCTGAGAGTTTATTTGTATTCTAATTATTTCTCTATATTTCAGCATCCTTCTACAATAAGTTTTGTGTAAACCTAATAAAGTTCAACCTCTTTTTCCATAAATACTCCTGTTCAGCCTTCAAACTTAGTTTAAGGAGTTTAATTTTTACTTTTACATGTAAGGATCTTTTTATAGTGCTTTTTCCTTTTCAGAAATCAAGCATATCATCTGAAATTCTCACAAACTCTATTCATTATTTCAGTCACCCAGTGAAGAAACTCAAACATTCCTATAGGGCCTTCAGGACTGATGAAAAAGGGCTGTGAATATCTACAGTGAATCAAGATGCTAAAGAAAATTCACAAACCCTTGCCAAAATAATGAGGATTTCATTATCACTTCACAGACAATTCATGAAGTAGAGGCAGGGGGAAAATGAATGTACTTTGTTATATAAATTTTACACTGTAAATCATTATTTACTCATATCTGGAAGATACAAGTCCAGCAGGGCAGATTTTAAAGAGCTTTAGAAGGAATATCAGCTCCCTCTATGGAGCTTAGCAAATAATTCAGAGTAAATATTATAGATTATGAACTTGTTTGTTTGTTTGTTTGCAAATTGCCTTGAACAGCTTACAGTTAAAGTTAATTACAATTAAAGCCAGATTCTGCCCATCTAGCCCAGTAACAGAAAGGGCTTTTTAAACCTGGAATTTTTATTCTTTTTCCTTTTCCACAGAAAACAGAGGTATTCTTTTTTTCAAAAATGTTTTTTATGATACTATTAAGAAATATTTTAGGCTGCCAGGGTAACCTGAAGCATGTCAAGAGTGACGACAGACCTCTAGGGCAAGGGTGAAGGTGAAAGGGATGGGTGCTCCTCAATCCCACCAGTAAAGGGGAAAGACTCAAGCAAAAGTGGACTCATTGACTGGGCCAGCACAGGGCTGCATAGCAAGTGCCAAAGGCAGGGTTGTGGCTTCTATGACCATTGACTTTCTGTAAGAAATGAGGAGTATTGAGCAGGGAGTTGATATATCTGATGAAGTGGGGCAAGACTTGTCTTTGTAAGCATACTTGCTTACCTAGTGAGGAGTGCTATAAAATAGCTATGTCTGGGAGGGCTACTGTAACCTGAAGGGAAGTGAAGGCACATGGAGCTGAGCAAATGTGGGGGATAGCATGACAGGGCAAGCTCTCACATTTCCACAAGTATGACTTGCAGCCTATCTCAAACGCTTGTACACCAATGCATGAAGCATGAGGAACAAGCAAGAAGAATTAGAAGTCCATGCACAGTTATGGGATTTTTCAGGAAAGATAGGGTGGGAAGGTGAGGAGAAGGGATTGCACTGGACATGAAGGAGTAGCTTGAATGCATATTGGTTTGCCTTCAGACAGGTGACAAAGCAGTACAGAGCTTGTGGGTAAGGATTAGAGGACAAATCAGCGAGTGTGATGTTGTAGTAGGTGTCTGCTACACACTACCTGATGAGGAAAAGGAGACAGATGAAAGCTTATTTAGGCAGCTGGAGAAAGCTTCACCATCACAGGCTCTGATACTTGTGGATGACTTTAACCACCTTGATGTGTGCTGGAACAGCAATACAGCTGGTGGCAAGAAACCACAATATGTCTGGAATGTGCTGAAGGCAATTTCTGATGCAGGTGACTGATGAACTGATGTGGAAAGATCCCCTGATCAACCTGCAACTTCCAAACAAGGAGCTAGTTACAGGTGAGAAGTTTGAGAGCGTACTTGGCTGCCGCAAACATAGGACTGTGGAGTACCAGATCCTGAAAGGCACGAACAAGACAAAGAGCAGAATTACAACCCTAGACATCAGAAGAACAGAATTTGAACTGTTCAGGGACCTGTTTGGAAGAATCCCAAGGGAAATTGCCCTGGAGGTTAAAGGAGCCTGGGAGAACTGTTTGATCTTCACAGCCAGCCTCCTCAGAGCACAAGAACAGTCCATCCCGATATACAGAAAATCAAGCAAGCATGGCAGAGTGCTAGTATGGATAAACATAGAGATCCTGACTGAGCTCAAACAGAGAAAGGAAGTACATGGTAGGTAAAAGCAAGGACAGACTACCTGGGAGGACTACAGAGATATTGCCCACTAAGTATGGGCATCAGGAAAGTCAAAGCTCATCTGGAGTTTGAAGGCCAACAAGAAAGGTTTGTATAAGAAAATGGGCAGCAAAAGGAAGACTAAGGAGAGTATGGGCCATTGCTGAGAGCAGAAGATCTAATGATCTTTTCTGATCCACAGAAAAGGAAGATAGGGCTAGGTATCGCTCAGGTATACAAAAGTCCATGGGTCCATATGGAATGCATCCAGCAGGATGCAGATGTCATTGCAAGGCAGCTTTCTATCACCTTCATTCCCCATTACAAGAAAGATTTTGCATTCTCGAGCCAGTCCGGTATAGGCCATTAAGATGATCAGGGAGCTGAATGACATAGCGTGTCAGGAGAGGCTAAAGGAAGTGAGTCTGTTTAGCCTACAGAGAGAAGGTGAAAGGGAGGCTTCATTGCTATCTGCAACTACAAGGTCAGAGTACAGAGAAGACAGAGCCAGATTCTTCTCAAAGGTGCATGGTGATATGACAAATGAGCACAAATGGGAACTTCTGATCAGACATTAGGAAAAAAGATTTACCATACGGGTCGTCAAATATCGGATTACGTTGCCCACAGAATTTGGGGGATCTTCCTCCTTGAACAGAGTCACAACTCAGCTGGACACAGTCCTAAACACCCTGATCTGTTTAGAGCTGCTTTGAACAGGCAGTTGGACTGCATGACCTCTGGAGGTCCCTCCTGATTGGCCGTTAGAACAGATGCAGACAAGTCTTGCAGATAAGGTCTGAGCTGAGTTCCCCTTACTGAAAAAAAACATTTTGGCTAGACCCATACTGGTCTAGGATCAGCCTTGATTAGCCCAGCCCTCAGGGAATACCCTTCCCTTCAGTGTCCTCACCAAAACTGCAGTAAGGCCTTGGCATGTCATGCTCATCCTTTGCACACCAGCATTAGGTTGTAGCACAAAGAGAAAGAAGCAGGGCTAAGAACTGAGTAAGGGCCAGGTCGACTAAGTCTAAGGCAATCAAGAGGTGTTCAGAGTGAGCCATGCTGTTGCCAAGTCTTTGAGGGTATCTGCTTAGAAAAGCAACTTTTTACTTCACATGCCTGCTTCAGAAATATACATCCTTTCATCCTAACTTTGGCTATAAAGAAAGGCTACAAGCCATGCTATTCACAGTATCATGATCAACCAACAGCATCACCACAACACCAATGTGTGGTCACAACTCAGCAGAGCTGAATTTTTATATATGACATAAAAATGCATTTCAATAACAAGTGATGAACTTGAAACTCCCAGTTTCATCAGCAGTTTAGTGAACACCAAATCTAATAAAAAAGCTTGAGAAGACCATAGCTCATAGAAATGACTAATACAAATCTAAGCAGTTAGAGTTGGACTAAATAAAATTATTTGCTAATATTGAGTTCACATAAGCAATGACCTTTCTCAGCAGCATTCATTAGCTGGATTCTGGATAGACCCCTCTATCCTTGCTCGATATAGTTCTGTTGGAGCTGAGTGAGGTGAATTGGGTTTTGAGATACACAGTAATTCATAAAATCACTGGATGGAAGCATATGTCACTCAGAGTAGCAATGATCCCATTGGCTTTTTTTAATGGGGTAGGGGTATGCTTTCTGCAGAGGAGAAGTATCCAGCTATGACTGTGAAAGAAAAAAATCTGGCGATCTTGAGCACATCACAACTAGTGCAACCATAGGTAAGACAGCTCTCACCTAACTTTTCTGGTAAATATTATAGGGAGTTTCTTTTTCCATTTGGAAAACTGGGTATCTTTGGGTCATTTAAGAGCAAAGTCCTTAAGATACTCTTAAGTGATTACAGAGTGTATCTTCTAGCAGGAGTTTTGGGAAAATTTGCCATCTGGTTCCTTTTTAAAACCTGCAGTTTCCTTTCTCCCTCTGGCGGGGAAGTGTCTGACTTGCAGCACAGCAGGGAACCATCTGGAATCCCAATGGACCATGCCTACCTGGAGGACAGGAGAGAATTGTTCCCAGTGAGGCCTTTTGCCAAAAGCACACCCCAGCATCTTAGCCCTTTCTGCTCATCTGCCTACGGTTCATTGCACTTAAAACCTGGCTGATGACTCTGTGCCTCTATGGCAGAAACACAGATGAACAGATACTGCTTTCCTTATGACTCAAGTGAAAACATGAACAAAGGAGCAAGTTTGCATGTTGTTTCTGTACACGAATAAGTGAAAAACTATTTAGTGTTACCAGTGCAGCTCATGCTACCTATTTTAGAATTATACTATTATGGAAAAGGCCAAGGTACTCCATGCCTGCCTTGCCTCAGCCTTTACTGGTAAGACCAGCATTCAGGAATCCCAGGCCCCTGAGACCAGAAAGAAAATTTGGAGCAGGGAAGACTTACTCTTAGTGGAGGAGGGTCAGGTTAGCAAACACTTAGACAAACTGGACATAGAGAAGCCGATGGGACCTGACAGCTTGCACTCGAAAGTGCTGAGGGAAGCTAGCAGATATCACGGGGAGGCCACTCTTGATTATTCTTGAAAGGCAACTGTGAGAGATTCTGAGGATTAGAAAAGAACAAATGTCAACCCCATCTTCAAGAAGGGCAAGAAGAAAGAGTCAAGGAAGCACAGGCCAGTCCAGCTCTCCTCAGTCCCTGGAAGGTGATGGAACAACTAATCCTGGAAACGATTTCTAGACACATGAAGGACAAGGAGGTGATCAGGAGTAGTCAGCATGGATTTACAAAGGGGAAGTCAGGTTTAACTAATTTGATAGCCTTCTCCAACAAGTTGACTATCTTGGTGGATGAGGGGAGAGCAGTGAATATTCTTTACCTTGACTTAAGTTGGCTTTTGACACTGTCTTCCGTAACATCCTAAAAGAGAAACTGGCAAAAACACCAGGTTAGGTAAGTGGGCACTGAGGTGGATTAAAAACTGGCCAAACAGCTGGCCCAGAGGGCACAGTGACACAGTGGCACAAAGTCCAGCTGGAGACCGGTCTCCAGTGATGTACCCCCTAGGATCTGTACTGGGGCCAATACTGTTTAATATCTTCATTAATGCTTTGGACAATTAGATAGAGTGCACCTGCAGCAAGTTTGCAGAAGACACAAAAGTGGGAGAAGTATCTAATACACCAGATGGCTATGCTGCCATTCAGAAGGACATCGATAGACTGGAGAAATGGAACAACAATCTCATGAAGTTCAACAGAGGGAAATGTGAAGTTCTGCATCCGAGGAAGAATAATCCCAGGCACCTGAGTAGGTCAAGGGAGATGATTCTTCCCCTCTGCTCAGCACTGGTGAAGCCACACCTGGAGTACTGTGTCCTGTTCAGGGCTCCTCAGTACAAGAGAGACATGGACGTACTGGAAAGAGTCCAACAAACTGCCAATAAGATGATTAAGGGATTGGGGCATCTGTCAGGTGAGGAAAGGCTGAGTGAGCTGGGACTGTTCAGCCTGGAGAGGAGAAGGCTTGGGGATCTTATCAATATATATAAATACCTCATGAGCAGAGTACAGAAGACAAAGCCAGGCTCTTCTCAGTGGTGCTGAGTGACAGGACAAGAGGCAATGGACACAAATTAAAATACATGACATTCCATCTGCACACAAGAACAGACTTTTTTACTGTGAGGGTGGTCAAAGACTGGCACAGGGTGCCCAGAGAGGTTGTGGAGTCTCAACCCCTCGAGCTTTTCAAAACCTGACTGGACATAGTCCTGGGCAACCTACTTTAGCTGACCCTGCTTGGGCAGAGTAGTTGGACTGGATGATCTCAAGTGGTGTCCGCCAGCCTCAACACTTCTGTGGATAGCTGTAGGCTAGGGAGGCTGCACAGAATCTGCCAGCTTTGACTGTAATTTTGTAGAAAGGTATTCTCCTGCTTGCACATAACTCACAATATTCTCAAAGCAAAAAGGAAAAGGGATAAAATCTACTGATGATCAGACTAACTGTGGTTAAGTACTTGCCTGCTACTGCAAAGATAAACCGGCCTGTGTACAGCACAGTCTAACTCCAGTCTTCCTCAAGGTTTGCAAAGATGTTCTGGGCAGTTCTGGGGTACATTGTTACAAATCACAACCATTTCAATCTTCTGCTACTTGCTAGGGATTACAAACTGTGTACAGCTGATTTAGGGGAGTCATCTCCTTTGCACACACCCTGTTCCTGAGATCTGATCTTTCATCTCCCAGAGATGTTTTATTTTTGTGTAGTGTAACAAATACAGCTGGCACTTAATTCCACAGCTCTCAAGATACCAAAGAAATCTGTTGCTCACAGTTTTTCTTGGATGGCTGAGAGAGGTGTGAAGGAGCTGAATGAGGTTGTCTGCGAAGCTTGTGAGTGTCAGCTTACTGCACCCTGTATTTAATGTCCCTCCAACGAAGCTGGTGAAGGGTCTAGAGAACAAGTCTTATGAGGAGCGGCTGAGGGAACTGGGGCTGTTTAGTCTGGAGAAGAGGAGGCTGAGGGGAGACCTCATCGCGCTCTACAACTACCTGAAAGGAGGTTGTAGCGAGGTGGGGGTTGGTCTCTTCTCCCAAGTAACTAGCGATAGGACGACAGGAAATGGCCTCAAGTTGCACCAGGGGAGGTTTAGATTGGACATTAGGAAAAATGTCTTTACTGAAAGAGTGGTCAGGCCTTGGAACAGGCTGCCTAGGGAAGCGCTAGAGTCACCATCCCTGGAAGTATTTAAAAGACGTGTAGATGAGGCGCTGAGGGACATGGTTTAGTGGGTATGGTAGTGTTGGGTTGATGGTTGGACTCGATGATCTTAGAGGTCTTTTCCAACCTTAATGATTCTATGATTCTATGATTCTGTGATTCCAAATGCACCAAGAGCGGGCAGGGAAGGGACGAAGGTGGAATTCAGGTGAAAGGGACTTTCCGAATTTATTTAATGGCCACTGGGTGTCACTGCTACTCCACAAGAGGTGATCGCCTGCACAGTAAGGAGGGCCGAAAATTTCAGGCTGGAAATTCAGCTGCGCTCCTGTTTGCGCCAGTGACAAAGACAACAGGGACCTGGCAGTTCAGGGACTCCTGCACCTGCTCAAAGCAGATATCTTTTTTAAAAGGACTGTGACAGCTTGATGAGGGGTGAAGGTGAGTTGGAAAAGAGTAAGGCCTTCCAAAGAAAGGGAGCTCCTTATGAGGTAGGAATGGGCTAGGGGGATACCCAGAGAGCACTGGAATTCAAGGTGGGGTAAATATTAACCTTGGTTTAGAGTCGGGGTTTCAAGCAGGTCATCAGCAGAAAAGTTGGCTGTATTCTGTGGAAAGATGGGCAGAGACACACAGTTTAGGGGACTGTATCCTTGCTGTTAGCATTATGCAGTGTGCTCTATGTGCTTGCACATCCCATGACACAGCAGGCTGTGCAAGCTCTCATCCGTACAGACTGCAGCCATGCTATTGCTCGGCTTGGCCTCTTCATCAGTGGGAAGCAGACTGGCTCTCCTCAGGCCCAGCTCTAGCCACTGCACCAGCCTGCCTGGAACAAACAGTCCAACGTGCTGCCCAGGGTCCTGCCATTTTAAGTGACTGCTGCTGAAGGCCTCACAAGACGCTTCCTGGCATTGTCACTTCCCCAGTCCTTGCCCATGATCTGCCATCTTCCTTCAATATGTCCTTCCTCAACTGCAAAACATCCCCTCCTTATGCCAAGCATGATTCCAGGGGTGCCCAGGACGCTGCTATGTTCTTGACAGCCAAGGGGTTGCAACAGTCTAGAGTTGCCCATCACTCAGATGAGAGAGTGACACTCTGCCAGATTAAGTGTAATGGGATGCAGGACTGCATTTCTGCAATCAAATTTTTCAGTTGTACCAAAGCAAAACTCAAAATGGCATTCAGTTAGAGTGACAGGGTGGCATGTGCCTAGGTGATGAATGAACTCAAGCCTGAGTGCTATTTCTGGACTCTAATGTGAGAAGCCCAAGGTGGCTCACACTGGCATGTACAGTGGAAGCTCTTTTCCTGACAACAGTTTACCTCCACATCTGTAAAGCACTTTTTGGAGGACAAAGGCTATGGGAGATCTTGGCACCAGAGGTCACTACTGTATTAAATAACAAAACATAAGGAGGCAGATGAAGCCAAAATGTAAGACTGAAATTCTTGACGGAACACATAGACCCCAATTGTCACTTAACAGGAGCCAGCATAGCTTCAGTTTCACTAGTTGGCCTTTCACTCCAGCACCTCTTGAGTTTTATTTATGTACAGCCTCTGTCAGCATCTGTTTGTCTTCTCTGACTGGAGTGACTAGCTAAAACCTAAGGCCTTGCCAAGTATTTCCATTAGGAAAAGAAAGGACACAGGAAGGAAGGTAACTCTGTGATCCCATTTCCAGGGGAAGAACAAATTATACCTATTCTAGACCACAACAGGAGGTAAGAAATGGGAGTGTTAACCTAAATCCCTCACCTCAGCCAGCACTTGAACCATAACCTCTCAGCTTCTTCTTGCGTTTCCCCCCAAGCCAGGACTCTGTGCACAGCTCTGCCTTTCCCAGAAATTGTTGCTTGGGCTACGGGTGGGAATGTGTCCCTGTCTGGGGTGGATGCCCCTTTTGTTCCAGTTTTCTGACTGCATCAGGGAGTGTGAGGCCATCAGACAAGGGTGGTGACCAGAACGTTCCTGAGGCCCAGCCTAGCCATTACATGGTTTGCTAAGAGCCACTTTCCAAGTAACATCCAGGCCAAGGGGCGCTCCAGGATGATTGGTGGATGAAGGTCCACTCTGTCTTTCCTCCACCCCTTCCACCACATCAGGCAGCCCAGTGAAGGAAGGGGTTCTCCACTGGGCTGGGCTTTCTGGTTTCTGTACCCACTTTGGCTTGGTGCACTGTCTCGTTGCACTTCCCCAGACTCAGTGTAAGCTGAACCTTCCTGCTCCTCTTGGCTGCAGAAATGAGGATTGCTTGCTCGCTCCTTCTTGCTGCAAGCCAAATGAGCCATCCCCTGTGCCAAGGGAGGCTTCCAGCTGGCAGGAACACAGTGACTCTTATTTTTCCTTGTCTGTCATAAATGCACAACACCTCTCCCAGTGTCCCATTTGCTGCTCTGTCCTGTCCAGGAGTCTCTTCTCTATGATTTACAAGCTCATCTCCAGCATTTCCCCTGGCTCCCCACCCTGGCTCTGTAATCCCCATGTTGTTCAATACACTCAAAGACAGCTAACTCTGGAGGGAAAAGAAAAAAGTGCAGAACTAATACACACAGCACCGCTTGGGCTGACCTGTGCTTTCTCTTCTCTCTTGACAGGTCGTAGCTGTGATGGGAAGTTCTGAGCACACGTGTCTCTTCTGTTTTCCCCTAAGGGAGGACTTCTCTATGCTGCAAAAAGGACTGATGCTTTACCACCAACAGGAGTCCTCCCTCCCAAAATAGGACATAAGAGTTTTCCTTTCTGTTTTCTCACCTTTTTGCGCTCTGGCAGGTGTCTCCTGGAGGCACAAAGAGTAGACAAGACCCTATTCTAGGCAGTGCTGAGAGGTGGAGCTCAGTTAGGGCTACAGGGAACGCTTAGTTCCTGCAAGGTGAATGAGGTGCTCCATCCTTCCCTTGGTTCTGTGGCAACAGGAACTGCATCAGCCGGGCTGCACACAGACCAGACCAACCACCTGGCCCTTGTGCACAGGGTCCAGAAGTAGAAAAGGCTGCTGTACTGTGGAGCCGAGGAAATAGGAGGAGGTGGGTTGTGAAAGTCTCGTACTCCTTGCATTTGCTAGACATGGCAGTTTCTAAGCAGAAATCTGGTCCCATGGGGCTGGCAGCAAGGAAAATCAACCAGAAAAGCAAAGTTCAGTCCTGAACCTGGCATCTGCAAAAGTGGCTGAGTTCCCTCCTCTTTCTGGTAAGGAAAATGTTCCAGAAAGACCTTTCAATGCAAGTAGGGAGACTAGTCTGTGGGACTGTGGGACACATACTCGTATCCTGCCTGGTCCCCTAACACAACAGCCTTCAGCTGTCTGCAACTGGTATCACAAATACTGTGAATTCTTCAGAAAATCCCAGGTCCAGTTTGGAGAACGACTCTGCTTTCTTAAAAAAAACCAAAAAAATTAAAAAGAAAGACAAGATTTCTCACAGCTGGCAATAGAGAATAAATTTCGAGGGATCAGAATCAGGTGGGCTGAATGCCTTTTTTGAGTACTCTTCATGGTTTTTTGAAAGCCTGAGTGGGAGGAACTATGTGTTTGCCAGCTAGGCAGGAAGTCAGCTTTCCCAAAACAAATAAGAAGTTTCAACTTTATAAAAAATAAAAACTGTCTTGATTCCTAGCAACAAACTGAGAACACCAAAAGCAGATTTGCAGTCAGTCAAACCGTCTCATTTTGCTAGAATTACCCCTTAAATTTATTTTAAATTCAATTTATGTGCATTTAAACAATCTTCATAAAAAAGGGAGCTGAGAAATCTCTGAAAATGCTACCTCTTCCACTAGTTTACAGTACAGAGGTTTGCTGACTGCGTCTCCCCATAGGTCTAGCATTTCCCAGGTCAAAACCACAGTGATCTGACGACTCCCCACAACTTGTGGGGTTTTTTGCACTGAACACAGCTGGTTTCTGTCACTCACCTGCCCCCATGGCAGGGATCTGTTCACGTTCCCACGACGGCAGTGTGGCCCAAATGGGCTCCACTCCCTCTAAACCACACCCCACCATCAGAAAACCAGAGCAGGATTCAGGAGCTTGTGCAGTTTCCCCATGCTTGCCAAACCGAAGACTGTTAGATTCTCTCCCACCACCACACTCCCATTGCCCTGCACGTGTAGAGGAACATTTGTGCTGCCACGTGGCAGTAATGGCCATCCCTAGCACTACCTGCAAGGTTAAAAAAGATTGACACTGGATTCATAGGCTCGCACAGTAAGAAACCGTTTTGTGGGAAACATCACTGTTGTTTCCTTGTGTTGGGACAGTCAGATGGGGAGCAGGCTTCCACAGATCTACTTCCTTATGGTTATTGTCGTATTTTGATTAGAATAGGAGAGGGTTTATGGCATCAATAAAGTCTAAAACTTACACTAGGCTATCATAGACCAGTTGAGCCAGTTTAATTACAATGACAGCACAGCGCATGTGATACTGCCATATAGTCTGCACACATCTCATGCTTTTATCTGTTAAGACATGCATGAACTACTTGAGGCATTTTCTGCAATATTAAGCACAACTGCATGCCACCTCTGGCCTAAAAAAAACCCCAAGTTTCAGTCACGCAAACCTGTCATAGCAAACACAGTTGTCTGCTGACCTAGTAAGAGAAATAAACTGCAGGAAAAGATGAAGAAGGAAGAAAGTATCACTGAAAACAAGACAAAGAAAGATAAAATCATCACCTAACTTTGACAACATTTTTCTTTTTAAAATGTGGGGTTTTGCATTGCAGAATCCACTTTACAATAAAAAGGTTTAGCATGACAAGGAGATCAGTTGTTTAGAAAGAATCCCACTATCCCATTTAAAAAGAGGAATAGGAGAAAATCCAATGAAAATGTAGATACCTAGCTCCCTTAGGATCCCTTGAAAGGCTAAAGGTGGTACCCACTGAGTAGGATGAAACTGTCAAGTGACGAGATAACTGTCCATCAAAAGGTGAAACCAGCCTTGTCTTTCTTACAGGTCCATGTGGATAAACACTGGCATCCTGCCTACAAAGGTTAGTTTTTCTCTGGCCCTGTTCCAGATAACCAAACATTTCCCCTTGCAACTTCCTGTTTGATTAGACATATGAGAAATACAGTGTTTTCCTTGGAAAAAGAGGAAAATAAACACTTTTGGCCCATGGAGGACCCATTCAGTTTCTGTGTCTCAGAAAACTATTTACGCATAAGAAGGTGTGGGTTGTGTGTGGCAATTCATTGCCATCCACCAGAGAACACTAACAACAGGTTACTAATCATTCCCCTTGCACAGCAGGAGGTCTTCTCCCCATGCTGTGATGCTATCTTTGCTGAGTTTAATTCAATCTTCCATCTTTGGACCCTTGTAATCACTTGAAGAAGCCTGCAAGCTCTAGCTTCAAAATGAAGGTCAAGGGTGAAACCAGAACTCCAGGACTCATGGTTGTCAGGACCACCCTAGAGAGATGACCATCAAATAGTGCAAGTGTCACTTGAGAAATACCACCCAGGCTTTACCAGCACAACAGACCCAATGTGTTTGCACCATTGTCATCACTGTCTAGCCTGTCTGCTTTCAGGAGAGCAAGGTAACCAATGATAGCTTCATTGTCTACTTGAGTAGTTAGTTGGAAATTTCATGCTGCATGCTATTGCATGATATTGTGAATGGATTTTGGCAAGGAAGGAAATATTCAATGCTGTGGACACAGCATAGAAGGCCTTGCTTGAGTGTTTCCCTATTCAAAGGACTTCAGCCTTTCAGGGCTTAAAACTGAAATCTGCATTAAGTATTTCTTGCAACGTGCAACATTTGTTGCAAACATGCTGTTGCTCTACTTCTAAGCGCTATATGATGAAGGGTTTCACTGGACCTTCATTCCTAGGAAGGTAGGTGGGTTTTCAGGGTACCCTCCTATACTGACTCAGACCTACAATGGGAAGAAAAGCTACAGGAAACACTTGACATTTCATATTTCATATTCATATATTCATTCCAACTTGAGATGGAAAACATCATTTTGGAACCCAATTTTTGTTTGTTTGTTTTTGGGGTTTTTTGTTTTGTTTTGTTTCTATGGATTCTAAGCACTTTCCTACAACACTGATCTGCTTAGTCTTATTTCTTCAAATGGACCTAGTGAAATAAAACTGATTCACATGGGAGGTCACAACTTTTAGGGTCAATTTTTATTTCGATTTGGTTTTCTTAAACTAAATGTTGTTGAAACTGTAGCAATTTAGTGGATCACTTTGACTCCTTCAAAATTTTACTTCCCAGAGGGTATTACTCTGATGGAAATGTTCTATCCCGCTCTGCTCAGTGGCCTATCTGTTGAAAAAAAAGCCACAAGCAAAGGTATCTCTTTTCCTGCCTCATCAAGACACAGTGACATTCAGCTGGAAACCTAAGCCACCAAACATACTGATTTGATGCAGCAACATAACTGATTTCTTAAGGTGGATGTGATTATAGTGGCTTCAGACACAACCTTAACACAAAACCACGGGGAAATATAGTTCAACACAGAGGGTGATAACTGAAGTCTAGAAATGCAGGACATGTTACTGGTGCGATCACTAACTTTTTGGGCAAACAGTTCAATGTCTCTATGGCTTTATGTCCCTCCTGCTATTCCTCTTTTTTTTTCTAATTTGAAGTGAAGCATTCTATGAAAGGGCTAGTTATGCATATTTATAGCATCTAGTACAGCAATGACAGACTTCTGTTGCAGGCTTCCAGGAAAATATACTGTAGCACTGGAGATGTTCCTAAGATCTCATAAATGATTCGCTGGACTTGGCTGGATAGGTGCGTTCCTGGAGAATTCCCAATTTAATTGCTAATGTGGTTTGGTGAAACCATACAACATGCTCAATTGATTCTGGAGACAGACTTCTTGGATCACTGTTTATTTCCCTGCAAATTCAAAGACTTTACTGTTTTTCTTACTGCACTATCCAATCCCAACATGTTCCGGTAGACTGGATGCAATCACAACCTGCTGTAACAGAAGGGTTGCTTTGTCCCCTGTTACAATGCCTGGATTGCTTGTGCAGGATGGCTTTGCCATTACAAGAGGGAAAACTATTTCCAGACATCTCCCATTGTCTGTTGTCTTACTACAGAAAGACAGGGAGACAGGCAGTCTTTCAGCTGAAGTCTGCTGCTTGTCAGGGATGCCTTTGCTACACTTTTCCCTTCCCAAAGAGAACGGTCCAAGACAAGGGTCACAAGGAGAAACAGTCCACAAGCTCCAGCAGGGAGGTTCAACTCTGGCAGTAAAGACGCTTCTATCCACATTCCAGGTTCTGTGATAACCAGAGTCTTGGTCTTAACCTACGACAGAGAGACCTAAAATTTCCCACACACACTGAGGAACATTTTGGAGGGAATCCACTTATCTTCCTGGGAAATGCCCTTTCCCACCCCTTTTAGACTGAAACATGAATGGGGTTGTCAGTGAAGAATGTAGGAGGAATGGAGGACAGGAGCAAAAGGTCAAAGAGTCTAGTCCTTCTTCGACATCCCCACTAGCCTCTGCCCACCATCCCTAGGCTATGTCTGCAACAACGTAGTACCCAGGGGATGATAACAGTGCAATTATAGGAACGAGGCTCAATTTAGAGGAGTGGATTCCTGTTTCAGCTGATGTTAAAATGTACAAGGGAAAGCTGGCACTATTCTCCAATTCCCCTACAGACTAACAGCAGGGTCACCTCAGCTTTCTGTTCAGTGAATAATGGGAATGTGGCAGGGTTTGATTGTTTTTTACCACAGTCAAACAGGAATTTCTGCCCTATATATAAAAAGGAATGCTTTGGGCAGAGTCACTTGATTTGTGGTTTACACAACCAACCTCTGAGGCATATTGCCCCTGAGCAGATAACTCTGGCCATTCCAGGAGCCTGATGTGGAGCCTCAAATACACAGCTGTTTGAAGACAGAAGATTCAACTAACTATACTGGCAAGCATTGTGTTTTTGCCTAAAGTCCCAGCTCCTGAAGTCACATCATCTGACTTGCTCCTTATTAACCGAAAATTAAGGTTCTAACTTTCACAGGCTGCAGAGAACACCTTGAAAAAAAAGGGCACTCAAGAGACCCAGAGACCCAAAGAAGACAGTAAGAAGGCAAAATATATTGCTTTATGATTTTAAGTAAATATCAGTATTTTTTGAATGCAGAGGACTGAAAATACTTTTCAAAGCAAAGAATTTAAAATTACTTTGCAAAATAGGTTTTCTGAACTCTTGGAGATTAGAGGTGCCCAGTTTTGCCCAATTCTTTCTTAGTAGGAACTGAATGTTAAGTTCCACCACGAAATTTTGTAAACTGACTCTCAGTTTATAGATAATGGTTTCTAAGCTTAATTTAGTGATATCCTTTGAATAGAACATGAGAATGAAGCACAGTTTAGATGCCCTTTTCAGAGTGCTTGAAAATGTCTTTCCTCTCCTGAATGACAGACTACAACCCATTCACAAGCTCTGAGCAATACCATATTTTGTGGCACATGCTCTCTGGGTTAATTATCAGTAGTGAATGTTCTTGAAGCATCTTATGTGCAAACCAATCCTAACACTAAAGAGGCATAAACTACACTGAAACTCCTGAGTTAAATTATTCTCTGTCCCGTCAGAAGGTAAAAAACTCTAAGACAGGCTTCCTACTGGACTTGGAGAAATGAGAACTTGGAGAATGGTATTTCTGACATAGTGCTTGAGATTACAATATGTGCTTCTTTGCCAGCACTTGCAGGACAACAGTTGGCAACTGAGATCACAGCAAGGCTGCAAACCTCCTGCAGGATTTCCACTGCAGGAGAATGAAGCACTTCCTGAAGGAATGCCAGGGTGCTTGCTGCACCTTCTCCCAGATCCAGCAAAGACAGTGGAGCTCGTTACAGCTCCTACGTGACCATTGGCACTATCTCCCTTGCCATGTTACCTGCTCCTTTGATCCACCAGCAGACCTACTACCCCAGGACCACTCGCTCACTGGAGCAATCACAAAGAGCCAAGTTAAACAGGTTAAAAACTTCAGCACAACAGTTCACACATCTGTTTCCCCCAACAATTCCTGGTTGCTGGATGTGAAAGTGTTACCAGTGTTTAGCCAGGATTTGACTACAGGAGGAGGAAGGAAAGACCAGTGGCGCTATCCTGTCTGTGTACTACCAAGCCTCTATCAACTTTCCAAACAGTCTCAGCCACTGGAATTTTCCCTGACCTCCCACTGTCTCACTCTGTAGCTTCGTTTCCTGAGGACAGCAAATCCTATGAGATAACTGCATAGGTTTGGTTTGGTTTGGTTAATTACACATGATTCTTTTCATTGTTGAGAGGGAGCTTTTTATATGACATCACCCTCCCTGAATTTACAAAGACTAGAATATAGCTCAACAAGCCAGATTTGCCATGCCAGGCTATTAGCAGCTATTAGCAGAAGGAGCTCAGGAATGTTTTCTTAAGCCTCAACAGAGAAGTGGAGTGGAACAAAAAAATTCAACTGACATTTTTTTGCTGAGAAAGGAAAAAATTTCAGTGAAACAATTCATTGCTCAAATGCAAATCTATCTGGTCAGCAAGAAATAAATGTTTTATTTTTCTCCCCAAATACCTCACGGTTCAAAAAAAAAAAGTTCCATCTTCAATCTGTAACAAGAATTCATTACTTCAGTTCAGCTGAATCTTAAACAAACAAAAATGAGAGACATGTTTTGCTTTTGACTGAAACTTTTTGTCCCTGATCAAAACTCTTAAGGGCTTTGGTGGTCAGCAGACAGAAATTCATATTTGGTTGGTGAGCTTTCAGTCAACCTAAAATGAAAACATTTTTCAGCGTGGCCAGCATATTAAAATAAAAATCTCTTTTGATTTGCAAGGATGAGTAGTAATTTTGCTATGAAAGACTCGGTTTCTGGTAAGGTTCACCAATTCAAGGTCCACTGTGGTTGGTCGTATACAAGTCTGCAAGCTAAAAATAAATTATTTGCTCAGGAATTAGGACTCAATTCTGCTAACTCCCAGTATTATTGTGGGGACCTCAAAAGAGCTGGAGCAACTACAGTGAGGATGCAATTGTGAAATGAAGACAGTCCAAATAGAAAAATCTCACCAAATGGCAAACCAGCCATACAGGAATAGATGAAATAGGTGAAAAGGACAAACACATATCCCGGAGCTTTAATGACCTAGCCTCAGCCAGCTCTGAATACCCCACCAAAGTGTGATCCAGCCAACACGGGAAACAAGCAACATGCAACATTTCTGTCTTTGGTCGGGACATGCCAGCCTGGGTGTTTCACAAGCACAGCCAGCCTGCTGCTGCACATGGCCCTTATCTCTGCTCTGCTCAGCATGAGAGAGGAGCTGTCACACTCCTGCCCTCCTACTCCCAGTACAGGCACAAGATGTGAGAGGGAACTGCTGCTTGTTTTACTTCTGTAATAGAGCACGTGGGAGCTCGAGGTACTGGTTGTGGATTTTGAAAGTGAGCTCCAGTGAGTGTCCGAGATATGGGGTAAAGGAAGAACAGAGCCACCATGTGTGTAGGGCTGTGAAGGGTTGGCTAGGGAAAGTGAGAGCTGCCAAGTCTTTCAGGCTGGCACAGGCAGACTGACAGCTGAGGTTCTGCTGGCTGTCTAACGTAGGCCTGAACACCATCTCACCTTTCTGCACAGCCAGGAAAAAGCTGACAAAAAGCCAGGTTCAGAACCAGAAATTGCACTTAAACTTTTAAACAAACATTTGCACAGAAATAATGACCTTTAAAGACCAGTTAAGCCTGGCTTGCATAGAAAATTTGCATGCATGACTGCCATCGATTTGAGAAACACCTTTTAGTTACCTTGTGTAAAACAGATGGTGTTCTCAGAACTACTGCATCGTGCTTATTTTTAACTCACAGAGTTCAATAATTGACTGCTGTGACCTGGTGGCTGGAAGAGTGGAAAGATTCTCTTTACTAACAGTAGTAATCAGGACTATTTATTAAACACCCCAGAGCCTGGAGCAGCATGGCCTGGTGCATACAGCAAGTACTGTAGCACCTGCTCTTCACAGCTGTGACTCTGACCTAGATCATCTTTGTAACAGTGAATATTGCTCCAAGGCAGGAATGAACTGTACAAAATGTAGCATTTCGGGACCCTTTCACGCTGTTTCTAGACAATTAGCCATTGCCTCCTGCAGAAGAGCTAAGACTTTTCCTGTTAAGGTCCATATGTTATTTCATTCTCTGTCCTCACTGTCTGGCCTATCCACATGATGGTAGCTCTGATATTGAGTCTGTTTGCTGTCTGAGGTAGGAGCTGTGCCCAGAATTTCCTATCTATATCTTGCACCACAGGATGCCATCATCACCTTCAGAAATATCAGACGAGTAAAACCCAGAGTGGAAAACAAATGTAGCTCTACATTTGCAAGTGGAACTGACTAATCAATGCAAAAAAGATAGAGGTAAGTAAACATCCAAAAAACATGAAGGAAAATAAATTTTATGGAGTAGCAAACCATTTATTGCCTCGATGTATTAGTTTTTAGCACATGCTTAGCAAGCAAACGCTTCCACAGGCTCAGATGCCGTTTTTTGCATGAAGCACTCTGCTTTGCTAGAAGATAAAGTGACAGTTCCTGTTTGCCATTCCAAGTTACTCAGGAGAGCTGAATTTATCACATATCTCCACAGTTCCATCCCTGTTTTGCTCATTAACTGTACTAGAAACAGTAGGAAGGTACTGAGGAAAAAAACCCAGGCCTTACAGCGCATCAGTTCCAAGCACACATTGTTCCACAGAGAAGAGTCCTCCCTGAACCAGTATCACTGCAGCTTTCCTGTTGTGCTGTGCTTGCAGCTGGAGTTGGAACAAAACCTTGCACTGGCAGATCAAAGGAGCAGCATTAGAAGAATGCTTGAGTTAGTCCACTGTCAGTAAGCAAGCCCCATAGCAATCTGCACCTCTCAGCATACCAGGCTCTGAGCCTCACCATTCTGCCAATGAACAGAGCTGTTACTCACCTAGACTGCATGATGTTTTTTCCATATCAGAAGTATATATGTCAGAGGTCCAAAGGTCCAACATGTGAATTCTTATTTTATCCTGAAGGTTAACATTTGCTTCATTCAGGCCTGGAACATATGGGTAGGAAATGAGGATTAGTCTCCTAGGGACACAAACAGAATAGGGTAACAGAAATGCCAATCCTAGTCAGATTTTTTTAATTTTTATTATTATTATTTTGAGTCCTTTTAGGTCTCACTTTTCCCCTTCAGAGAACATTTCTCATATTCCAGTCCCAAGAGCTACAAATTCATTTTGCTGCTTCTTTAAAGTCCAAATTCAGATATCAAGTACCATGAGACTGGCACTTACATTGCTAAGACTGACAACACTGTGCTTCTTGGTGACCATCCTTGGAAGCAGCCCCTCGCCAAACGCAACCCAAATTTCCCCAATGTGAAAGACTCAGCTTGTTTTAGGTGAACCTGCCTACAGCTTCCCTTGATACCTGGCCTTCCTGTCCATAACGTGCCCTTTCATCTTCTGGCGATGCCATGTTTATCTTGATGTGTCATGATACCCATGTTGGCTTCAAATGCTGTGCCACAGCAGTGAGACAAAGAGCTGTGGTGAACTCTCCCAGGAAGGCCCAATTAGCCTATGCTGAGCTGTGTTCAGCCACGTCAAGAAAGAGGTAACAGTGCCAGAGCTAAAGGGGACTTGGCTTTCTCTACTTAAAATCACTTCTTCCTGGTGCCTTCATTGCTCCTGCAGATGAATTCTGGACACATGTTTACAGCTCTTCTTGGTCCTTGCACACCTCAGCTCCTCTTTGACTTCTTACATCCTAGCACAGTTTATTTGGCAAGACCTGAATAAAACACACCATGAAGCTTCACAGAGTGAGACAACCCAGCTGACCCATGTGAGTATTTCCCCTGCTGCTTTGCACCAATTTTACTCCACTAAACCAGTTGTTGTGACTAGTTATAGAGCACTTCATATTGACAGGGAAGTCCCCACCTGTCCTATCACACAGCATTTCTCAGAGGCAATCTTACCCTGCAAAAGGCCATGGTAAGATGTTCATGGCCTTCCTAACTGTCCCTAAGCTTAGTCCATTAAGGAATCACTGAAGGACTGCCTTGTTCTTGCAACTGAAGGTATGCAGATTTTCAGGATACAGCACAGGTTTTCTCTGACAGTTTCCTTAGATCATAGGGTCCTTGCAGCCTCAGGAAATGTATTTGAGTTTCTCCTCCCAAAAAGAAACTGGGCTCAAATGAACTGAAAGAGAGCAAGGAAAACAGAGAGAATCCCAGATACTTTATTTTTATTCTCTTATTCCCCAAAAAGGTAATGGAGGATTTTGACACCATACATTTTAGATTTTCTTAATTTTCAGAGAGAAAATCCCTCCCTGATCTCTATTAGAGGATGTAATACTCTCCTGACTCCTTCTGAAAGATGTACTGAAAAAGGCACAGGTTAAAGAACAAACACAACACGCCTGATTAAGGTACTGATTGACTAACAACAAACATTCAGGTACAGATCAGATGGGTCTCTGCTGAAAAGGAAAAGTGAGCCACTTTCTGTTGATATCTTGGGGCAAATAAAACTTAAGACCCTGGAGAATAGGTAAATAAAAGATAAATGAAAGGAAGTTTCTAGTGCCAGTGGATCTAGGAGGTGGAAGGAAATGAAATCACTCCTTTTTAGCTATCTTGAAGAAGCAGCATTCATTTCTCTCCAACAAGAAGCTAGTATATCCTGCTCTTATGGTCACGATTAATTACTTAACCAAATTTGGGTTCAGGGGTGAATTATTTTTCCATTTGAAGTGGAAAGGGACTATCAGGACTTGGGTGGGGGGAGAAGAGTACAGCATCATCTGTAGAAGTGGGGGAAACAGTTCCCTGTGTTGAGTCCTCTGGGAGTTTTATTCAACAGATCTCCCATTGCCTTCAACAACTGAGAATCTTGGACTTAGGTATTAAATGTTCAATGTTTATAAAAGTGTCTATAGGTATAAAATACTGCTGTGAATTCTGACATGAATGATATCACCTACCAATACATTCTTCCCTGTGAACACATTGATAAAATCGCATGAATAAGGGAAAGTCATGCACATACCTTGTCTGCGGGTTTCGAAAGCCACATCCTACAGTCATCAAATGGCCTTAGGAGGAGAAACCCTAAGGACTGAGAAAGACATGCAGAATTAAAGTTGTAAGGTGTTCCCCCACTGTAGCTTTTCAAAGTTCTCTCAAAGAGGAGAGGCCCAACAGTACAACTAGAATGAAGACAAGTGAGCAACGTCAGCAAAATAGCAAGGTGCATGTTTATTCCATGCTGATTTCAACAGGCAATAAGTATATACTTAAATTCAAGTAGTTAAATTCAAAAAACTTCTACTCATTCAGTCTGGCCAGCACAACTTGCATGTGCAAATGCACACAGATGGATGTCACAGTGATCTAGGGTTAGCTTAAATGTGTCTAAACTGGGTCATATGGATTGGCTATGCCAAAGAACATCCACCTATACAGTTGTGCTGGACATCCTAGGTCTGATGAAGAAGTGGCTGGAAGTTACCTGATCACCAGCAGCCAGAGCAGCACATCTGACCAAAGCCCTGCCCTTTGACCTGCTCACTCCTGAATGCTTGAAGCAGGTTCTGTGAGCTACTTTTGACTTGTTCTCATCTGTATTTTTCAAGAGAAAGACTGGCCTGTGTCAGGTATTATATGCTGCAGATTTTAGCCAAATAATGGCAATCTTGAGTTGTTTGGGTGCTAGGCATGGCATTCTCACACAAGTATTACAGCTTTCTCTGCTTGGCTGCAGACTTTTGCCCTACAGCAAAGCTGTGCTTATCCTTTGCTGCTCCTTTGTTAAGAGAACTATGTGCCCTTGAGTTTTGCAGCTTAAACAGAGCCCTAGAAAAGCCAGTCATATGCAAGGAGTAAAAGCAGCCCCCACTTCTTCTCTACACCATTAGACTGGCTGCAGAACGTATAGCAGCAGTTTGCTAAGCACAGTGCTGCTGTGGGACTACATACTCAAAAGGGTGGAGTTAGGGTTTGGTGTGAGAAGTTTTGTTAAAACAACTACGTGACCTAAAGGAAAGAAGGAAGCAAAAGAAGTGCTGCTCACCATGCTCTGCCTCCTGCTGTGCCATGACATGCTACCTCTGAAAGCCCTCTGACACAGAGGAAGAGGCAACAGCCCACACAGGTGGTGCAAAGTCTCAAAGTCCTGCCAGCTCTCCTGCAGGTTTATTAATACTTTCCCTACCTACAGCCGGAGCTGAAGTCCAGAACTACCACACTCTCCATTTCTTAACAGCCTCAGAGCTCTCTGCTTCAGGACAAAGCTGGGCATCATACCGCCAGCTTCTCAAATACACTGCAGTCCCCACGGATGCAGCAAGGTCTTGGTTGAGTTAGATCCCAATTGGCTAGGTACTAGAGAGAAGGGGAGTTCTGATTCTCAACACCCTCCAATGCGTATTTGAAAATCCCAGTGGTGTCTTTCTACATTTTAAGTGCCAAAGTAGCTTTAAAAAGTTGCCCTTCCCAACTAAAATTCAGCAAGACCTAGCTGTTAAAAATGGCTTTCAAAACTAGGCTGAGAAGAATTCAGCTAGGCCTGCCACGTGTTTCAGCACCTCTGACTTTCTTCGCTGTGCATAAGTTCCTCAAACAAAATCTGTTTCAGTCTCAAATGTTCTAGTCTACTCTCTGAAAGGTGATTTATTTTCTTCCTTTATGAAGTATTTCAGTTTGGTTATTTTGGGGTAATTAAAATACAAAGAACAAAGTATTTTCAGAAACTTTCAGATACCAGAAAGCCCATACATGAGTAATTGCAAAACATATGAAGCACTAAATCTTTTCAATAAGTTTAATGCTAGGAATGCTTGAAACCTATGCACTCTACACATGCCTTCTTATCCTTTCTGGAAGTATGCATGACATTTATGAAGATGGACACCCTGAGGCACTGGGAAAAGAGTCTCTTTTGAAGGCTTAGAGGGGGATTTACCTCAGGACTCTCTCTGTGCTTGTGTCTGTACAGCAGTGAATGTCACAGAAGCTTGGTGAAGTCAATGAGGTAGACTTTCACTGCAGAATTTGTGAAGAGATGTCACTTATACCCTACATCTCTACTTCCTAAACCCTCCCTCTACACTAAGCTGTTGGCCTCACCTAGAGAAAGGAGTCTGCTAGGGTCCTCACTTGGACTAAAAACCCAGTGAGGACAGAACATAAACCAGAATGTCCTCCAAAGTGTTCCTGTCTCTCTGTGGCACAGAGGGATAAGATGTCCCTCAGCTCAGCAGTGCACAGCCACAGAGCAGCTCCCCTGCAGAGCTAGGATTTCTTCAATTCTACCTCAGGAACAGGTTTCAACAGACATTCAGAAGAGGGGCATGAGAGCACTGGACTAAATTGCTGCAATGAGGAGCTGTACCATCAGTTTCTGACATAGGCCTGCACAGGAAGGTCCCAGAAGGAAGCTTCAGACTAGCACCTCTATGAACACAGCTCTGAGGGGCAGGAGTGTGCCAAAGAGCAGCGTTAACAAAGCAGTGCTCACAAATACCACAGGAGGGGTTCAGCTGTCTCACAGGCCTGGGCTTTTACTGGGATACCACATCTTGCTCTTGGAGTATGACATGCCTACTCACAGAGTTATATGATTGCCAAAGCACTTTGCTGGTACAGCATCCTGTAATTTTGGATGAGCAAAGTGCTGAAGTAGGGCCTTCCCTTGTTCTTGAATTAAAAAAAACTAGCCTCAATATGTATGCAAGCTTTGTCTTTTCTTTGTAGAAGAGTGTCAGCCACACACCTCATTGCAAATACCTTTGCCAAGAACAGAAAGACCTGCTCTGTCCCCTGTTCAACTCAAACATAAAGTATGAACTCAGTTTCAGGGCTGCTCTCACACAGGATCATCAGTGTTGCTCCCCTTGCATTTAGTGCAACTTGCAAGAAGATGGCTCTGCCTTTCTGTCTTTAAAGGAAAACTTGCTTAATAAATACTCCTTCGAGTTTGGCTCCATTATATGTTCCTTTCTGCATGATGCCCACAAATATGCCTACTCTATCCATTATATACAGGAAATCTGCCTTACCTAGGGCTTGTTTTCCCACTCCTGGATTTTCAAAGATCTGTCAGAGGTATAGATCCAGTACATTTCAGATCCAACACATTTCAGATCCTCACTTAAACTCTCATGACAGAATTAGGCCTTCTGTTTTAGGGACTGATCCAACAGTAAAAAATGGTCATGAAACAAAGGCTGTTCTGTCAATCATAGTTTGCCCCAGGAAAAAGCCCAAATCAAACAAAGATCTAAATTTCTTCACAGAGGAGAATCCAGTACAATGGTATCTGTTCCAGCTTTCTGTTTCAGTCTAGCTTATAGTCTGAAACAGGCAGGATGAGTTGGCAGGTGATCTAGGATGGAAAGATTGTGTGCCTGTAGGCAACTGTAGTACAATCCTGAAAATTGTCTCTCATCAATAAAGGGCTTTTTCCTGCTATTCAGCAGATCCCAAATCCCAAATGGACCCCAAGCCTAGGCCCTCAGCTTAAAGACACCAGTGCCCAATCCTGATTGCAACTCTTCTATCAAAGTTTCCTCGCCCAACCTTCTCTCCAAAAGCACCAAGTCCCAGGCACTTGGCTCAGAGCCACCAAGACGGTAATCTCCACCTCTGAAGTATCAAGCAGCAAGGCCCAGATCTATAAAGGTATTTAGGCTCCCAGGCCTTTTCTACCCTGATACCTGAAGCCACAATTGTCCCTTGACATAATAAAAGCTAAACACACACCTGGTCATACAAGGATCCAAACCACCAAACAATAGAATCAAAATCTGACCAAGAAAAAAAAAATGGAAAAAACAACACTGTAAAAAATTCATGCTTGGGAAAAAATTGCAGGAATTTCTACAATGTGTCTTTTGACACACCAAATGAGCCAACACCTGTAAGTCAAATATCTTCTTCCTCTTCAACAGGACCCGCATCCTGCCCCTGCCCTTCCACAGAAACAACACTGAGTGGAACAGGTTTGCTCTGTGGAGAAGTTACTGCCAAGACACACTCAAGGAGTAATTCAGGCATTTAAACATAGGTGTCTGATACAATTTTAGAGACCTTTAAGCATCCCTCATGGCCTCCAGCTGCCAGTACATGACCTGTAGGATCTTCTGCATGTGTTCAATACTTTATAACATCTATCACAGAATCATAGAATGGCTGAGGTTGGAAGCAACCTCTGGAGGTCTAACCCCCCTGCTCGAACAGGGCCACCTAAAGCTGGTCACCAGAACCAGGAGGACCAGGCTGGTTGCCTTTCCAAGGAGGGAGACTCCACCACCTCTCTGGGCAACCTGTGCCAGTGCTTAGTCACCCTCACAGTAAAAAAGTGTTTCCTGATGTTCAGATGGAACCTCCTGTGTTTCAGTTTGTGCCCATTGCCTGTCACCGGGCACCACTGAAAAGAGCCTGGCTTCACCTTCTTTATAGCCTCCCTTCAGATATTGGTACACATTGATGAGATTACACTCTGAGCCTTCTCTGAGAGAGTACAAGCTCTATGAAAGATGCTCTAGGCCCTTAACCATCTTTGTGGCCCTTACTGGACTCTGTCCAGTAGCTCCATACCTCTCTTGTTCTGGGGAGCCCAGAATTCGACACAGTACTCCAGGTGTGTGACCTTACCAGTGCTGAACAAAGGGAAAAGATCACTCCCTCAACCTGCTGGCAACATCCTCCTAATGTAGCCCAGGACACCATTCACCTACTTTGCCACAAGGGCACATTGCTGGTTCATGTTCAACTTGGTGTCCACCAGGACCCCAGGTCCTTTTGTGCAAAGCTGCTTTCCAGCCAGTTGGCCTCCAGCATATACTGGCGCATGGATTATTCCTCCTCAGGTACAGGACTTTGCACTTCCCTTTGCTGAACTGTATGAGGTCAAGGTCCTGCTAAACAGCAGCATGACCGTCGGGTGTATCAGCCATTCCTCCCAGTTTTGTATCAGCAGCAAACTTGCTGAGGGTGCACTCTGTCCCATCATCCAGATCATTAATGAAGATGTTGAAACAGTATTGGATTGAGTATTGACCCCTGCGGTGCACCACTAGTTACTGGCCTCAAACTTCGTGCCACTGATCACTACCCTCCGGCCCAGCCTTTCAGCCAGTTTTCAAGCCACCTCACTGCTCATCTAGCCCATATGTCATCAGCTTCTCTGAGGATCTTCTGGAAGACAGCATCAAAAGCCTTACTAAAGTCAAGGTACGCAACATCTACAGCTCTCCCCTCATCTACCAAGCCAGTTATTTCATCACAGAAGGTTATCGGCTTCATTAAGCAGGACTTCCTCTTTGTAAATCCCTGCTGTCTAATCCCAATCATCTTCTTTCCAGGAATGAATAGTTTCCAGGATTAGTTGTTTCACCACCTTCTCAGGAGTCAAGATGAGGCTGACTGGCCTGTAGTTCCCTGGGTACTCCTACTTGTCCTCTTTGAAAACAGGAGTGACATTTGCTTTCCTCCAGTCCTGAGGAACCTCTCTCAATCACCACAATCATTCAAAGATAATTGAGAGTGGCCCCACAATGACATCTGCCAGCTCCCTCAACACTTACGGGTGCATCTCATCAGGGCCCATGGTCTTAGGTATGTCCAATTTACTTAAGTATTCCCTAACCTGAATCTCTTCCAACAAGAAGAGGACCAAGTCATCTTTCCTTCAGACTTTCCCACAGTCTCCCGGACATCTAAACAAATTCATTCCTACGGTGTTTGATAAGCAAACAGCCAAACTGAGGTCAAACTGTTCCTTGCAAGCAATGAGGCAGTCATTGTTTACTGACCACAGATCGGGGGTGATGAAGCTGCAGGCCTGCTTTCTGACTGTTGGTAATGCGTGAAAGGCATTTTCAGTCTCCTGTGTCCAACTCTGACCTCCTTGGTTTGTTATTTGGGACCAAAGTGAAAGTGTTGTGATTGTTTCCAAGTGCTGGGAACTGCACAAATCCACTGGCATCAATAACTCAGACCCTCCTCTGCATGCACATAAAAGAAATAAGAACTTAAACAGCAAGATTAAGATAATAGGGAGGACTGTTTCCCATCTATGCCTGTGTTTTTACTAAGTATGACACTTTCCAGAGAGGGCTGGGAGGAGGCTCACTGCTAACTGTGGAGTGACCACCATTCTTCAGAGAAAAGACCCATGTAAATTTGGATCACTGTTGTTTTCTGACAGGAGCATATTGTTTCTCTTGTGTATCTGCTATTAACCAGAAAACTCTATACCTCAATCCTTAGCTGTCCTCTGCTGCTCAGGTATCTTCAGCTGTGTAAGAAAACCTCACGTTTCCCCTGCTCTGACCAAGGACAGGGAATAAGCCATTGCCAGGATCATACCAGAGCAGCCGGCTAAATCTTCCCAGGGCAACTTTCAAGCCTAGACATATGCTGCCACAGGGGTGAGCCACCTTCAGAGCAGGCACCTCTCTGAGACTTGGGATAGGAACGCTCAGTGCCTCTCACTGCTCTGTCAGGGAAGACCTGACAGGGAGCTCTGAGACCACCAGCGAGAGCTCTCTCATGCTCAGACAGCAGACCACAGTGCTCCCTTCATAAACAGTCAACTCTGTGAAGAACCAGGGTTTATTGGAAAGTGCTGAATCTGGGCTGGTCCCCCTGCAATCCCCCATCACAGCAGTGAGGTCGAAGGCAGGTAAAGGTATCTTCCCCAAGCTTGGTTAAGGGCAGAGGTTGTCTGAGGACCATCCTCTAATAGCGGTGTTCTCTCCATAACAACCAAGCGCTCTTTTCTGCATGCTTTTTCTCACCAAAAATCGTGTGTAAGCTGGCCTAACAGTCACATGGATCAGTTTCCTCAAAGATTAATTAGACCTCATGACTCCTGCATGTGGTCACAGGCCTCCTCAGAGAACTTTGAAATCGACGTGGCTTTCCCTGAGCTAACCACTCAACTCCCTCAAACTATTTGCTTTTATATCTGCCTTTTCTAGCACCAGAACAAGTGTCAATCTGAGTCACTGAGATATATGGGATCTGCCATCTTCCCAGGTAAAAACCTGTAAACAAAATATGACCCTTTTTTTAATACAGGACACCAGATGGGCCTTTCTTGTTTTCTAGGTAAACATCCCATGCCATCTCCACTGAATCCCACCTCCAGCCTGCTTCCATACATATTTAGTTATATAAACGTAGTGTTCCCAGACTCCTGCTTCACAAGGATGTAGCAGGCATTGTAGTTCAATGCTGTCTGAAGTCAGAAGATAACTGCCATAACAAATATTTCCTTACCTCCATCTGTGCAGGATCCTGCAGGTCCAGCAGAGCTTGAAGCTTTTGAAATTAGAAAAGCAGGAGTAAACACGCTTTCCTGTAGCACCGCATAGCTTGTGTACTAAACTCTGAGAACCTTATTACATATAGCCACATTGTTGGGATTACAACAGAGATTACAAAACCTGACTCAGGAATAAGATCTGATTTCACTGAGTGTTGGAACAAGCTGTGGACATGTAAATAAATGTGATGCTTTGCTCCTGGTAGCAGAGAGATGCTATTATATTTCAGAAGCTATTGATTTTACTTTTAATGAGTTGTGTCTAACTAAATGTATTAGCCATTCACCACACTGTATGCCACTAGCTACAGAAACTCAAGTGCCTTGAGTGTTAACACCCTTGGACTTTTGGATGGACCTTTGACCTTTTTTTAAACATAAGTGAGCTAATATTCATCATCTGTTCAAACAAGCTACTGGGTCTTACTAAATCCTGCAAGCCTAGGGATTTTCCACACAGAGCTTTCCCATTCGCTTCCCTCTCCACCCACAGTCCCCACTGTTGTGGACCCAGGATCCCCTTTCCACTCCTGTCAGACAATCTGGCCAGGGTCTTACATAGCAGATGAAAAGGGCTAGTGGAAGGCCCCAGCTGGCCTGAGGAGTCCACAGCCCCTCACTGTGGTGGTTGGTAGAAGCCACCTCTTTTTCTGTCATTCTGGAAGTTCAGACCCTTCCTTTCTCCTTCTGTAATTTTACTGTCCTAATTGTTGCACTGAATTCCTGCAGTGTTTGCAGCAACATTTTTGTAACTGAGCCTGCATGAACTACATTAAGAATGTCTGCTCTTTTCTGAGTGGATTTTGTTCACATGCCATTTTCACATGAACAGCCTGGAGACAAATAAAGGGACAAAGAGGAGGGTAGAACAAGAAAAGCTAGTATAGCAAGATTTATTGCTATCAGAGATTGCTTGAAAGGTGCCTTCTATCCCTCCTTGCCCCGAAGCAGAGAGAAGTAAGTATATCCTAGATGGGGTCAGAGAAGTTAACATTTACTCTCAACTTCCTGCAACACCAGCTCAGGGCTCTGAATTCCGACAAAGGAACAGAAAAAACCTTCTGCAAAACTTCCAGGTCCACATTTCAGTTTCTTCCCTGCCCCATGCCTCCTCACTTGAGCAGGGCAGAGAACTGCAAAATGGAGATCAAGTGAACCTGCTTGATTCAACAACCTAAGATGTTGTTGAAAGCCCAGGCAAAATTAGCAGGGAAAGGGTGGAGCTACCTGCCTTCCAATAGGAAAGGCCGGTGGAGAGGTGCAGAGAACAGGCATGGATGTTTGAAATCGCCAGTGTATATCCTATATATCGCTATACTATTCCTCATGTCTGAAGGCATTTGGTTAGTTTTCAGTGCAGACTCAGGAATGTCTCAGGCTGACATCCTGTGCTCTGGGGGCTCATGCTTTTGCCAAGTTTTAGGAAAAGCAAAAGACAGAGACCTTATGCTGGAAGGTAAAACTAACATGGAAGTGGCCCAAAGACACAGTTCCTGGCAGACTTAAATTTTCCACAGTGCTACATAATACATAAAGGAACGATTGAGTTAAATAAATGAACTTACATTAGTATCAGTCCAAAACGAAGGCTCATCGTTCTGGAAGTGGGTTAATCATCAGGAGAGTAGGAAGTAAAGGTCTCACGCCAGACAAATGATCAGTGAGATTTGGAGAAGCAGGATAACAAATATCTGCTAAAGTGTAAAAGTACAGTAAGAAGGCAATTGTGCTTGGGGAAGCTCAAGGGAATTTGGGCTTTTCTTTCTATGTAGCGTTGTCCCCGGGAAAAAACAGAGCCTTAAGCTCCAAATCTAATGTCCTTTTTTTGTCAACAATGGAGAAATTTTAGAAGCCAAGTATCTGATACAGGGAAATTTGAATACAGCTTCTTTCCTGAAATCTCCCACAACTGGCAAACATGTTTAAAAAACATATACCTGCATATATATTTATTTGTATGCATACACATATACACATACACACATGCATAATGCAGCCCTGGGAGAAGAAAATCTGTTAAGTGAATATTTCAATGCTGAGAAGCAGCAGAAGCTGCAATACGTGTGTGGAGGATGTGAATTCAGTATAACAGAGCGTAATACTCATGGGTTGCAGATTAGATTGCAGACAAAAAAAATAAGGTATTTTTCTGAAACAAAGAAAGCAGAGAACTTACCAGCAAAAGAACTCACAGTTAAAATACATTGTGAAAGAAGAATCATGCAGATATGTAAGTATGTGGAAAACAGGGAAAAAAAATGCAACATACGGTTCACAGCAAACTAACGAAGGACCTCCTCATTCTCTGATTCTACAAGTGCCCACTCTTTTGAACTCTTTTGATGCTGCTTTATTGTTCTTCCTTTTATTCTGATGCTTTATGTATCTGCCTTGCAGATATATAACAGATAAAATGAGCAGCTAGAAACACACTGTGCTAACAGAATGCAAAAAATTATAAACTGCCACGGCTACAAAGGGATGAATTACAACAGACATCAGTATCGCACATTGATCCCAAGTTAAAAAAATTTCTCAGCAATAGTCATGGCCACCACTGTTGAATTGTTTGTGTATAGGCGTAAATCTGGTCACAGAGGAAGAGCCAATCAGTAAAATTTACAGGTGCTGTACACTGACCTGCTTACTGGAGTTCTTCTGCTATAAATTTATGTGTTAGAGAGAATGGCTGAACACAAGTCATTTCTCTGCAAACACTAAGGCCCACATACCGGAAATCAAAAGACAGTTAGGAAAAAACTGCCAAGTACCCCAAGATGACCCTGAAAGTCAGGGGTCACACAGGTGCCTACAGGAGTTTGGGGCCCTGTGTGAGAAGGGCGACTGCAGGGCTCCCTTGGAACAGGGCAAACATACAGGCCCCGGGACCTGAAAGGGGTCAGCTACAAACAAGCCACAGCAAGACACAGCCTTGAAATGGTGTGTGTGAAGGCAAGAAGCAGCTGGAACCAGACTTCCAAAGTTCTGGCTGCTGCTGTCTTCCAGTCACGTGCTTGGAAGACTCGCTTGTTTGATGCACGTGCCATACACGATTCCCAAGCTCCTTGCCTTGAGACAGCTGCAGGTTCCTATTGTTCTGAACGGATCTGGGTAGTCTTGACAATGTTAAAAACAGAAGGTGTCATTGATACTAACTGATAATATCCACAGAGTAGGCTTTGCAGCAGTAAGGCTGCCTGCATCTCCTAACTGCTGTGCGTGCACAAATGGTACCCAGCAGGGAAACGGCTCCCCGAGATACCGGAGCACACTAAGAGGCAATACCGCCTAACACGCGGGGCACCCCGAGTACAGATCCCCATTTCCCACGTTGCCCTGCAGGGAAACCGGCACGGCCTTTGCCCATGCAGTGCTAAAGCCTTGGACCCCAGCACGCCTGATCACCCCCGGCGCGGGCTCATCCCCGAACA
>NW_009213734.1:0-13763 GCF_000690835.1 Fulmarus glacialis
GAACCTCATACAGTTGGCCTCGGCCAACTTGTAATAATGACAATTCTTACATTGCCTGGGATTGTTACTTTACATGATAAACTGAGTATCTCACTTTTTACCTCATTGCAAAATAAGTCTTATACAAAAAGTACTAACTTTCTTCATTATTATGTACATATTCTATAAATATATATTTACATCATGTACCCCTATATGTAGTTTAATCCATTAGCCTTAATAATTTGATGTTACTAACTGGAGAAGTTGAGAACCTGATGCAGTTATAGCCTGAGTTTGGCTTTTCTCCCCTTTGAGGATCATGCAAATGTTCACATGAGTTTTTTGTGCAGGTTCTTATCACGTGTACATACCAAGGTACAAGATTAACAGCTACCTTTTGCTTGAGTTCCTTCATAATATTCCCATCCTGAAATATAATCACTTCTTTTACAAGGTACAATGCATCTATCTGTAAAAGGGAAATTAAAAAAAAATAGATGAAAGGTTAAAATGTTAAAACACAAAACCGAAAGACTTTTAGAAATGATGTTCATAAGAAGACTTTGACTACTTTGCTCTACATAGTCTTAAGCTTTCTCACTTTTTAAATGGATACAAGCAAATTTTGATAATGTAACATGACAAACAGTAATTCATTTTGAGCTCCATCGCGTGTATTTATTGTGTAAGAACACTTCTACAAAATATATTCTCTTTGGCTATTTCAGATGAAGAGAAGCTAGATTCTGAAGAACCAGCTATCATGAGTAATCTTTGCAGAAGTAATGATAACTGCTTAGCAGAGCAAAGGTCATATACACCATTTAATGATGAAAGTAAGCAATTAATTTGTAATGAGCGTATCAGCAGGTCGGAGAGGGAAGACTTCCGAAAAGGGACAGCAGGAAAATTTTTATTTCACCTGAGAGGAGAAAGGTCGGTATTGCTTGAGTATGGTAATGTGCACCTTCCACACAACCCTATTCCTAGATATTCAATTGTGGAGGTATCAAAATGTTTAAAATTGCTGGAATTTGAAGGTAGCACTATTTATGCATTAAAACAAAACTATGTTTAGATTATTAGGGAAAAAAAATCTTTACACTTCTGTTCTTGGGAAGTTTCTATACTCAAAAGACTAATTTGTCGGAAAATTGTTGGTAGGAAGTTGCTTGATATGAAATAACTTTAATTTTGTTTGATCATTAACATTTCAAAACTAAGTCTTCTAATAATTGCATATAGAATACTCAAGTTTAAATTCAATGTGCTTGTTTTTACAGTTCAAGCGTCTTGTTTTGAGGTGCTATACATTCTTCCCTTAGCTCTACAGATGAGTAGAGCCATGTTTTCAGTTCTGGTATTGGGGAAAAATGTGTTCATACACAAAACCCAGGCTTAAACTTACTGGCAATAGAGGCAGAATTTTTTTGTGGCTTTGAATTTTTTTAGTTAATTTTTTTTAATGAGACTTATGTGCATGCAGTGTGAACCTAGGTTATTACATGCATTCTGTAATTCACAATTAAGTAATTTTTCTTCTTTCGATTCAGATCTGAATTCTTGCACAGAGAGGAATAGTCCGTGGCACTATGTTCAGTAGGTGTATCAGTTGCTGCATTAGTAGTTGGACGAACAACCATTTTGTGCTACTAACATTGACACATATGACAATCTCTACAACAAAGAATGAGTAACACTTTATTTTCAAAATGCATCCTATAAACACTTGGTCACTCTTAAGTATAAATGTTTGCCAATAGATATCTTCTTTCTAGCATGTTTTTATGCTTAGGAAGAAATTATTTCCATGGATATTCTTAAGCACCTTTGATGTTAAGGACTATATTCTTAATTTTATAAAATCAAATGCCTTTCATTTACTAACTTGATGATAGTACTGAATAGTTTAGAGAATGTTGTCCATTGAGATTGTTACAGCAAATGATACATAGCAAAGCTATTGTAGCACTCATATTAAATGGAAAGCAGGATTTAAAAAAAAAAAAAAAAGACAGATTCTGAAAGACTGGAGACTTGTGGGAACAAAGAAAAAGTTTCATGAATATGGAGGGAGGGAAAATGAGAAAATAAGCCCAGCAATGGAGAATTATGGGTGAATGAAAGTAAATTCTCACCAAGGAGAATGCCTCAGTGCAAAATCATCTTCTTCCATTAAAATCAGTGACCCAAAAGACTTTTTAGGTAAAGACTGTATGGATTATCATACTACATAAGTTACTGTAATTTGACTTTTATTTAATAAAGCTGTGGTGTGAAGTACTTTAGTGTTGCAGTTGAAATGGGTAGTCCAAGCGTCTCTAATAAGGAAAGGTTAGTTGATACTTTTACTAATTGGAAAGAATGACCTTCTTTCTAAGTCATAATTTTAAAACCTGAAGGTGTGATTGAACAGTTAACTCATACTTCCTTGCTATCTGTTCAAAATTATATGCTTATCCTTTATAAGCTCGAGAGCTCTGCGAGTTTTTCAGTTTGGGTTTTTTTTACTGGTGCTTTTTGCAATCACCGGTTCATATGGCATTGTGTATCATAATCATTGAGTTTTCTGATAATTTTGAGAACGACTGGCTTCTCTATTGAAATATTCTTAGGAATAGGCAAAAAAAGCCTATTACCAAAAAGATTGCTTGTTGCAACATGAAGTCTTATAGGACGTTTTCAGTTCGGTTTCTCAGTGTAAGAGGAGTTTTAGAAAATATAAAAAGTTGAAAGGGGAAAATTACATATTTTCAATTTGATAGTCTTCAAATATCATTATGCATATTTGAAGATTAGGTTGTCAAGGTTCATTTTGCATAAGCTCCGCTGGCTTAATTTCTTTATGGCCTGTTACTTACTTTTGTGACTCTTAATGTGATAGCTAAGATACTAATGATTCTAACCATAAAAGATGGAAGTTAACGCATGTAGCTTGTCATATCCATGTTTGAACTAGGGAGAATAATACTAGAGGCAGCTGAATCTCACCCATCGCTTAAATTAGATCACAATTAGATCACAAATTAGATCTAAATTAGATCACAATTTACTGGCCTTAAGATAATACAGAAAAATGTTTTCCAATCTTGTTCTGACTAGTTTTGTCCAAAATAGAAGGGTAACATAATATTCCTCCCTCTTTCTCTGTTGAATGCAAGATCTGTATTTTTGAATGGTGCATCTTTACCTTCTCCTGTGGGTTGTGCATGCTTTCTGCGTACTTGAGACAGAGATGATTATTGCCAATGAGATGCTGCCTATGCTGCTTTATACCCTTCCACCGAGGATCACTAATAACATTTAGGTGCCCATATGGCTTAGAGTACCAGACATATCTGCAGTGCTGCAATATGCACAAAAATAATACAAAAATGCTTTCCCTTTAGTAAAGGACAAAGTTCCCTCATCTATATCAGCCCAAGCAGTTCATGCCATCATATGATGGAATGGCTTTAGGTAATCTCAACTGCTGTCATACATCATAACTCATTGCTAAGACTTATGCCAATGAACACATTGGTTCAGTATTGCCATATGATACTACCCGAGTCAGGCAGACCTTGATCTATATCCTTTTCTGAGTTCAGAGATGTCATTCTTCATCTGACAAGGCAGTTGAAAGGTATCACAAACCTATCCTTCAATATAGTTTGTTGAGTTTGGTCTTGATAGGAGTTGTATATAAAAGGTTCCAGTACCATAGAGGGGTCATGGCAATAATAAAGTTTGGGAATTCTTTCTCAATAGAACGTGTTTACAGGTACTAGATGATTGCTATGATTAGATTGCATCTGCTTCTATGTCATAAATACTTGAGGCATCTTGTATGAAGTTAAAAGATATTTTCTATTTAAAGTACATTGTATTCAGGAATAATAGGATGAGGGCTTAAAGGAATGTGAAAACTTTTATTACGTGGAGTCCTGTCATTCTCCATGTGAGGCAGTTGTGTCAGCCTCAAGTCTGTATCTCAGTGATTTAAAACCCTTGCAGGAATTAAGCAAGAGGATTATAGAAACAGTACACTTCGTTCAGGATAAGGTGCGTGAGACTCCTTACTCCCCTTTCACCACAGTTCCTATATATGTACCAAAATAACTTTGCTAATAAAGCTGTGTTTCTGTTAATGATGAACTGTAGAGCATGCCAAAATAGCATGGCAGATTCCTGCCATTAATGCTATTACATTTATTTCAAAGAGAACAGAAGGGAAGTATTTTATTCCAGCCAGAGACTTGCTCACTTTCCATCTGAAATTCTTTTGTTGTCCCAAGGACTGATGAAAAGAATGAACAGCGCTAATGAAATCACTATTGCTTTATAAAGATACTGGGGGAAAAAAGAGAAAAGGACCTTTTGAGGGGAAGAGTTATTTGTCATTTTGTTTGCAATTCTGTTTTTCAAATAACCATCTAGTTATAATAGAATAGGTATATTAATTGAAGCAGATTGAATTTATTGACATGTTGCCTCAGGAAAGCAAGGAGCAATTTCTGACAATCGTAAGGAAGCTAAGTTTTGTTTACATCTTCATCCAGCCATTGTGCCTTGCCATCTATTGTGATTGCTATAGAAATGAAACTTCTAAAACGTTTTATGCATTCATATATTTCAACAGAAGTGTCAACAGTGATGGCAGATCTGCTGATGAAGAGCAACAGTTTCCCTGGTGAGAAAAGATGAATTTTTTTTTTTTCTCCTCCTCCAATTTCTCAATATTCTGAAAGCTTAGATGTCATTTCAGGACTCCTTAGAAACGTAGGTGCCTTCAATGAGGAAAAGCTTGGTGGCGAACAGTTGATTCCCAAGTGGCCTGCTCTACACTTTTTTTAACTAGTTATTTCTATAAATAGCTACAGAAGGATTAGAAGGTGCTGTAAAGAAGATACACTGTGCCCTGTTTTCTATCACCATTGCTGTCCTTATTAAATGCCTGTTTGATAGAATCCTTGAGAGGTATTCATCAACTGCTTCCATAAGACTAGTTTCTCTTTCTTGTGCTCTTTAGAGTTTTGGAATGCTTCAATAGAAAATGATAAAAGCAGGGGACAAGTGAATACTGGAAATCACTTCTGTCTGATCGCTTACATTAGCTTCAAAATATTAATTCCTGTTCTCCTCAAAGAAAAGGATTCCCACAGAGGAGATAGATTTCTTTCCTGAAGGAAACACCCATTCTCTTTTGCTCTGGATGAATTTTTTAAATGAATGGTATGGTGTGAATATTAGTTTGTTGTATGGTTTAGCTGATACTGCTGCAGATTCTCCAGACTTCTTTCAGGATTTGTCTTTTCTTGTTATGTATATTCACAACTTCTGGAGTTCTCATAAAGACATGGAAACATGACATTAATCTACTCCTAACTAATCTTTCTCTATTTCTGCCTCAGTTCCACTAGCTATTGAGACCACTAAGTTAAGAAAGAAACAATCGAGTGGTGGGAAAGCTTTCACAGGTAGAGCTTTCTACAGTGTTTTCTGAAGAAAGTGTGACAGCTGCTCTTCAAGAAGGTGCCTGTTTTTGTATAGCACTAGGGGATACTGAGAGAAAATTAGGAATGAAGAATTCTTTTTTCAGAACTTTTTATAGACTTCTGAAGAAAAGAGCAACAGGTAGCTTTTATCTCTGGTCTCTTCACTTGTGAAAGAGAGAGTGGAGTTTAGGCTCGTTTTTACTGCCTACTCCAAAGGGAGTCTTTCCACTTTAGTCTGCCGTTTCAGGATAAGGCCTTTGGTCTCCAAATCTGGGAGATCTAGGTCCTGAGAGTCCTTATTACCAATTGAATGGTAATTCCAGAATGGGAAAGTGTGCCATGCAAGGGGTAAAGGAGGAATGCCAATTCATTCTAGGTAGGACTATAGTAACAGTCGATTTAGATTGAATTTTTGTTTAGAATGGGAATGCTTATGCAAGATTCAAATTAGGAAGATGAAGATGCTGTGGTTTTCAGACTCAAATATATTTAGGCTAGTATTTTAGGTGTTTTTTATTGTTAGAATTAGGCTATCAGTTTTCTGCTTGCTTAAAGATACCCTGCCACAAATAGATATTCTTAATACTTTCTGCCTATTTAATAGGCAGAAGATGCAAAGACTGTGAAGAATAAAAAGGGAAAGGATATAGGTTTTTCATCAACCTCTATTATTCTTTTAGGCCATACTATTTAACATGTTCATGAAGTTCTTCATCAACAGCCTGTATAAATAGAATACTATATTCTTTTTATCGCTGGAGCTGTCATAGGTAATGGACTATGCCCATGATTGCGTTTATAGAGGAATTGTTATTTGCTCATCTTTAGGATGACTCAGAGTGTAGTTGGCCTATTTGTCAACATATTTTTGCAAATTACCTTGCCTTTCTATTATTTATCCTTTCTCATATCAGTGGTATCAGTTATAATCTTAGTTACAGTTTTCACTCCCTTCGTCTTTGTCTTTTCTGGTGGTGTTACTTATGATATAATCCTCTACAATTCCTAAAATAATTTCAGGACATCTATATTATCAGTTTTTCAATTATTTGCATGCTTTTGAAAATCTTTGTAGCTGAGAAACAGGACTGACTAGAGGTTTGTGTAATTGGTTTAATACTTTAATTTATATTTCTTTTAGCTGTCGACAAGTAATTTACTATGTCTCCATTATGTTTTCTAAAAGGAAAATAGTCTTTAAAAATTGAGCTGTTACACTAGTTCTTTTTTTTGAGGCACACCTATTACTTATTTCCACATTGTGTTTGTATCTATCTTGTTTGTCCCTGAGATGACATCATAGAAAGGAAAGTTCAGTGGTAGTTGAGCAAAATAGGGACATATTCTCTTAAGTGGCTCAGTGAAGGTCAATTCTGTGTCTAAAAAGATAGAGTGCCTTTCAGGTGCTAAGTAATGGGTCAGGAAGAAATCACCTGGTTTAAAACAAAACAAAAACTGCAAAAACATGTTCTCTACTATTCAACCAATGAAAGGCAATACAGAAAATTAATTCTGATGTCCTTTTGGCAACATAAAAGGACTGGATAGTATAATTAAATAGGAATAAATGGATTAATGAAAAATGCAAATGTTAATGGAAAATTAATGTTAAATGTTAAATGGAAAAATTAATTTCTATGAGAGTGAATGATAAAGCAAAATACTAATTTTTTCTCATTTTCCCAAAAGCTAAAACCAATTCCTATTTCTTGCTTTGGCAAAAATACTAGGATGTTGTTTACACTTCCTTTCAAAGTCTACATAACAATGTCATGTTATTAACATCAGTAACTATTGTTTAGAGTTAGAACTCTTGTTTCCTGATCACTAAACACTTACGGTGGAAGAATCACAGTAGCAGAGGGCTTATATTCTAAAGCAGTGGCTCCTAAGCATTGTGTAGCTGAATGTTGTCTGACAAAATCAGCTGCAGTCTCTCTCACTTGCTCCAGCTCCACATCTGACTCCCCTTCTCCTTTGCCTTGGGGTTCTTGCACCACCTTATCCCTTGCTGCTGACTCAGGGTCTGCTGCATCATTCTTCTTGCCCTGATTCCCAGGATCACCATTAGTTCATTTTAACGTTCCCCGGAGCTGCCATCCTTCTTTTTGAGACGAAGCTGCTGAGTCTGGCTGTGCCCTGATAAACTTGGTCTGGAGCCTTAGGTGTCTTTGCACCGTGCTCCCCAGTGCTCCTGCCAAGAGACCTGATGGGCGGTTCATGAGACCACAGTTCTGAATAATTTAGAAAAACGATAACTGGCAATCAGTATGTAAGCAACCCATTGGCTGATAGGCCAGATGGTTGTGCAGCTGTCCAGAGGGACCTCGACAGGCTGGAGAAATGGGTTGACAGGAACTTCGTGCAGCTTAACAAAGGCAAGTCCTGCACACCTGGGGGAGAAACAACCCCAGGCACCAGTATATATTGGGTGCCGTCCAGCTGAGAGGCAGCTTTGCGGAAAAAGACCTGGGGGTCTGGGTGGACACCAAGTTCATAGAACAGCTCAGGTTGGAAGGGACCTCAAAAGATCATCTGGTCCAATCTTTTGGGGAAAAGGAAGCCTAGATGATATTATCTAGCACCCTGTTCATTCGCGTCTTGAAAACCTCAACCATACCTGGAGTGCTGGGTCCAGTTCTGGACTCCCCAGTGCAATAGAGATATGAAGCAGCTGGAGAGAGTCCAGCTACTAAAATGATGAAGGGAGTCCTTCATATGAGGAAATGCTGAGAGAGCTGGGACTGTTTAGCCTGGAGAAGAGAAGGCTTGGAAGGGGTTTTATCAATGTGTATAAATACCTGAAGGGAAGGGTGCATTGTGGCACCCTCATTGTTTGTGTGACAAGAGCTCTTCTTTCTCCCCTGTGGCAGGCAGTCAAAAGAGGAAAAAAGTAGTAATTTACCTGTGACTGTTCTTTTTAGAGACTTACTGGTTGTATATATTTTCACAATACATCCTTGCAGCTTTTCCCTTTGTAGTCCATATAGAATTTGGGAATCTTTGGTTGAAAGGAAAATACACAACTGGTTAAATAGCCAAATGATCTTTATCAATAGAAGGCATACCATCCTGGATACTGCTAGCATTAAAAATAAACCCAGATTACAGTGTAGATATAGTCACACTCTGAATATACATGTCAGTAACATCTCAAAGAACAGTCTTTCTAAATGGCATGTCTGTTTCGGGATTACCCACAATCAGGGGGAATGACCTCTGATCTAGTCTGAAAGAACACCTTTGTGCCTAGTAGTCCTTTTGATCCATCTGGCTTGCCTGAGCAGACCCCCAGGGTGTGCTTAGGATTGCTCTAAATCTGTTCTTCTTACCACTTAGTGAAATGTCTTGATTTTTGGGTGTAGATACATCATGTCTGGCTTTCCAATGCACACAACCTTTGTTTGTAGAATCAGCCATTCAGTGCTTGTATTTATGTATAAACAGTCTGCATCTTTTACTTATTGCAGTGCCTAGGCTGTTTCTAGAGCCTTGTGAAAAGTTAGAAATTACTCTGCTAGATGTTTGAAGATCTGAAAACATCGATATATCAAGGATCCAAAATAAAATTTGTAAAAATTTGAGTCCCATTTTTGGGTTTTAAATTAACTAGAAGGAAGGAAGTTTGTGGGGGCTGAAGGAGGTGGAATGAAGGAAAATACATGGGGGAGAAATTGAGTGATTATTGGGGGAAAATGGAAGAAAAAAGAAGAGGGGGGGGGAAATGCATCAGGGTGAAAAACATAAAGGCAGAAACTGAAGGAGAACTGCAGGCAGGGCACCCCAACAGCATTTGCTGGAGGCATCTAAGAAGCTTTTTGGTCAGTTAGAAGATGCTGAGCGCGGTGGACTTTCAGCGTGACCTATTATGGCTTTTGTATATTTTTGTTACATAAATGGCTAGTGTACTTTTACATTAAGTATGATTAGTTTTGTTTACCTTATCAAAATAAAGACTAAAAATAAAAGGGCTCTAAGGACAAACAATGAAACTATCAGGGGCTTAGACTTGCTTTTGAGGAAGGAACTTAGAAGATTAGAATTGTGGTTCTATAGATGCAGAGAATGCTCTGCAGATATAGATGTGTAGAAGTTGTATGCTCGTAATTACAGTTTTCTAACTTAAGAAAAAGGGCATCTAAGAAATAAAAGGAGATTGAGAGGCAATAAACTCAAATGCCTTAGAAATTTATTTAAAAATAAACTGAATCCCACCCCCCAACTAAATATTACGTTACTTTAGAAAATGCTACTAGAAATGAGGCCAACGTTTTATCAAGAGCACATGGATGATAAGAGATCTTTCACGTGCTGGCAACACAGACTAAGGCTTCTTATCGGGAAGGAACTTCTGAAAAGGTTTTTCTGTGAGTGTCTGTACTTACCAGTTTTATGTCTTCTTCTGATACACTAAAAAGAGGTAGTTGAAGACAAGCTTTTGGACTAACTAGACTATGTTCTGTTTCATATTTTTATAAAATGTATGTAAATGTATGGTCCGTAAATTTTGGTATTATTGTAGTTTATGCAGGTGACACCTTCAGAAGGCAGTGTGTTTTTCCAAGCTATCTTCCAAGTTACCTTTTCTGGTTTAAATATTGCTGATGTTTGAGATTTACTATTATTTGGAAAGTTTGTGTGCCCATTGCCAGACAGAGAGAAAATGGTGTTTTGTTAGTCAGTTTCCATAAAGTCCTTGGATGTTAAGCCTAGTATTCCTTCTATTTCTGTCAATGGAAACCAGTTTGGTTCTTCTGATGTCTTCAACCACCCCCCCCATCTCAAAGAAGTTGCCTTAAGCAGTCATGTAGAATTCGCCAACAAAAGATACCTATAAATACAAAGTTAAGGGTGCTCTGCAGAATCTTGTTATCTTCTGGATCACGAAGTTGGTAATTCATTTTCATTTCCTTGTTTAAAAATGGAAAATAAATGTATTTCCAGACACCAGTTAGTGTCTATTGTGTATGGCTTCCTCATAGCATTTACTCAAGGCATGCTATGCACTGTCTGCATGTGAGTAGTTCACTGCCTTTGTAAGACTCTGTTCAGATTCCAGTTTACATGGGATAGTCCCAGTTCCTATCTCTACTTCAAGAGAAAGAGTCCACACATTCAGTTTACATGGATGCAAGACAAGAGGCTCATAATCTCTGGAGGAGCAAAGTCATGTGAGGTCTTGGCACTTACAGGAGCAGATAGTATGGGCTTACGGCCTTTTCCATACCCACTGCCCTTATCTTCTGCTTATTCCCTGTCATTCCTACTCTTCTCTTTGAAAACTATTCTTCATCCTTTATTGTACTACCTGTGCTCCTCTGTTCTTCTTCCACTTCCATATTTTCTAGTTTTGCCCCTGAAGTTGTAAGAGTATGTAGGTGTTACAAGAACTTTATCATGAGGAGAGGAGAGGATAGTGTCTAGAGGGAATGCCTTCAAGTTCGACAAATCAGAAAAGATGATCATGTTCTCTTTTCTTTCTAGTTAAGCTTTGCTACCTCACTGATCAAAGGTGCTCGTTAGAGACAATTCTGTAGAGAAGCATTAACTTACTAGCATTAGGCTATGTGTCCCTCTTAACTGGTAACTAAATAATCGGTGAGGCACCAGGGCTACATCTGTACTAATAATTAATACAAATTACAGGAGTTAGTGTCTAGCTTGGTGGCCAACTGCTGTGTCATGGGTTATGTTAATACAATGAAAGTATTTTTGACCCCCTCCCTACCACACACTAAGTATTGGCTGGGAATGTCCCTGCCTCTGCTTGTCTGTGCCCTGTGCCCAGGCATTTGTCAAGGAGAGTGCTATCTTTCTTGGGCCAAAACCATAGCAGGGACCATGCTAAGGGTCTAACTATGGAAAGGTGTGGCCCAAGATTCAGGCCCATTGCCAGACTCTGTTTTACAAATAAAGAGGTAGCCAGATTCTCAGATGTTTAAGGCTCTGCAGTATGAGGAAAGAGCCCAAGCACTATTCCTCTATTGGGATTTTACACTCACGTTTGTGAATCAGACCTTGCTGTTGTGTGCACTTCTTTGGAAGGAACTACCTGAATTCTTTGCCTCAGGTATGCAGTTATTAGAAATGTAGTTTTCCCTGGAATACCAGTGAAGGTGAGAGTTTGCAGATTTACCATTAACAAGAGGCTCATGGCAAGAACAAGCAAGTAAACATCTAAACATACAGAGTTTCTGAATAAATTCTGCTTTCACTTAGTTATGCATTCTTTCACCAGGGGAAAATACGGAATACACTACTGCAGTGCTGCCTCACCTTCCTTTTGGAAGTCCTCATAGTCTGTGTACATTCAAGAAAGCAGTGTTCCTCATAGCGGCTACTATGATCTCACTTATATGAGAAGGATAGAGATGATCCAGTTGCCAAATTCTTTTTCCTCTGTTAATCATCAGAGCCTCTGTCAGTTGATTTCTTGATGAGTCTCTTATCAGATGATCAGATTTCTGCCAATTGACTTTGTTTCCCAGGCAACCACTGTCTTGACAAGCCAGTTCCCTTCAATAGTAGGTAACTTATTTTTTAGGGTAGGTTGATTACATTTTAACTGCATAGTTCTTAAGATATTGCTGCTTAAGTTTCAGCCCTACATGAAAGTGAAAGATAACAAAGAAGCAAAAGTCTCTAACTAAAATGGAGTTGGCAGCATGGTAAAGATACATAAAGGAATTTTGTAATCTCTCACAAAATTCATAAATTGTACATACTCCCTTAAGTTAAGCGTGCCCACCAGTCTTCTCATTTATGTAGGTATTCAGTGTATTCTTTTTCTGAAAATAATGAGAATTCCAGTTAAGCTGTTTAACTTATGAGGATGCTTCCCAAAAATACAGATAGTTCTGTGAATACCAGCAGTACAGCAATCTGCTTTCCTACTTGCATAAGTCTCTAAACCAGTTGATACTGGTGTTTAAGAAATCATAGGTTCCAACCAAACTTTTTTTTTTACACAGTTCAGACTTTGACATGGTCTTACCCTCCATCTCGCATATGTGGTGTTTCTATCTAGTAAGTGTTGAGGTTACCACATCCTTTGCTTCAGCGTCTTTTCTGTTCAGCTGCTTTTGTTTTCTACAAAACTTGTAGGATTGTCTTTGTTGAGGTTTCTTGGATTCATCCTGTGGATTTATGTTTTAGGGAAAAAGGCACACACAGGATATAGTTACAAAACTCTTTTTCTGAGGAAAGTAAACTCAAACATCCATATTCATATAGGCAGATAGTATCATCATGCCTACATATAATTCTGAAGATACTGATTTCTGAATATAGTTGGGTTAGTATTAGGTGACTGAAGTTGTTATTCCCTTGCTTATCCAATGTCCTTTCAGGTTATAGTCTTGATTTCAGGGATGGCTGAACCTCATAGAATCCTTTCTTAAACTTTTAAAGTTTGTAGGACAGAGTATTCATATAAATGGAACCAAATTTTGGTTTCTATTAATACACTGAACTGTATTTAATGTGTGCTGTAGAAACCCTCTTTCTTACAGGTGCCAGTCTATTTTAGAGTAGAGATGCAAGCACTCACTTTTTTTTTTTTTTTTTTTTTTTTAAAAAGCATTGCTTCCCCAGAGGAGTAGGAATTGCTGTATATGAGCTGAAAAAATTTCAAGATAATTTGTGTAAGCATTTGGATTTTGGAGCATTTAAATCTTCATGCTGTAAAAAGAAAGCATTATTCACTGTTAGCCATAATGAAGCAAGTGTTCCTCTGTAATGTGATTGCTTGGGAAATTTTTGACTGATCACAGTGAGCTATCCAGTCCCTTTTGTAAGGAAGTGATCTTATAAGAGCTTTGTCTTTTATTCTGTCTCCATCTGTTGATAGGATGACTTACATCTTCTGTCTGGACTGGCAGACGGGATTTAGGCGCCAGTCCAGCAAACCACTTAAACAACAGTTTAGCTTTAAGCCTTATAGCAACTAAATTAACAGGTTTAAAAAAATTGAAATAACATTGCTAACGCACTACTGTTATCTTTAGAAGGAAATTTAGGAGATTAGGTTGTATTGGTACATGAACTATAAATGGAATAAGAAGTGTTAAATTAAACATACACTGAGAATAGAAAACATAAATTAAGACCTTTGTCTTTAGTACAGAATTTAAAGGAGGAAAGATTCCTGTTCAATAGCAAAGAGAGTAGAGAGTCTATATCTTGTATATTTCTTTCAGATCAGTGCTGCTTGAGTGTGTAGCTAGGCAAACAGAATAGATTTATCACAGATGTATGTAGTAGGTTCCTCTGGCCAAAGAAAGACTGATCATACAATCAGCAGGA
>NW_009213734.1:13794-27225 GCF_000690835.1 Fulmarus glacialis
GCTTTACAAGGAAATGACAAGATAAGTGTTTCTTGTACTAACAGAACTAGTGACCACTATGCAGTTAGCAATAGTTCACAGGCAGACCTGGAAATTCTAATCTTTACATTAAAGGTTACTAAAGTGGTTGTTTCTTTGAAAGGTCTTCTCATTAAATCTTTTAAAAGTGTTAATTCTATCAGCAGAAATCACTGCCCTTGTGAATGGATGAACTTACAGTTTTAAGCTAGTTGCATTTATATTCAGTTAATGAAACGGATGATAAAATAAAAATTGGCTCTTTCTTAGTTTAGTTTGGTTCAACTTTCAGTTTTACTGTACAAGTGGAAATGCTTTAGGTTTTGTGTTCCATAATGGTGACCTCTTGTGGTGTAAATATGTCAGTATTTCTGACGGAGTTTCTGTAATACATACTGGAAAAAGTTGTATTTATATGTCATTTTTAATGAGCAGATAACCTACTAACTTAGTAAAATAACTTATAATCTTTTCCAATTAGTTATTAACATGCAGATCTCATACTGAGTGCATGTGAAGAAAGAAGCTTTTGAGCATTGTATTCTGATATACTTTGTGTGTCTGTACTGTATCTTTTAGTGACCAGATGAAAAAGCCTGGCACAAGTTCATCATGGCCAAGGAGTACAGGCTGGAAGAGAAGAGTAACAGGTACTTCGTAAGGCATTTCAGTCTCCAGTCAAAAAATGTGAAATACAGTCAAATAGAAATAATCTAATTTTTGTGATTTGAAGATCATCTTTTTATTCACTGAACAATATTTTTGATTTTCTGGATGTATTGGGTTTTTTTACTGTTGTTGGTAGGGAGAAACAATATTCAAGAGATCTTCACTCTAAAAATCTGTTGATATTTTCTCTCTTGTTTTTCCCATATGTAAGCTTAAGAATTTGCCAATCCATTAACACCTTGTTTGCCCATCACTTTTTGTAAACTGGCATAGTTGCACAGAAACTAATAAAGTTATGCCAAGCTGTATTAGCTGAAGATACAGATTCTGGATTGCCCTGTAGGGATGCATTTTGCTAATTTTACATAACAGATTTTAATTAATATTTCCTCATAGCTGGCACGTTTCATACATAGCAAGTGCATATTTGAGAGTCTGGTATGGAAACTCGATGTTTCTACTCTGCTATTATTATGCTTTATTACTATTTTTCTAGAACTGAGAAGCTGCATTCTGGATCATTCTGGCAAAGTCTGTAATGTGCTCTGCTTTCATTTCCTTCAGAGGAGCTGAGAGTATTTACCATGTCATTGGGAGTTAGTATTCTGTGGGGCTCTATTTTCTTTGTTTATAAGCCTTTTAATTTATTTACACTATTTTATTGGTGCTGTTGAAAAAATCATGTGTGTTATTAGGATTGTTTCTTTTTATATCTACTTTTTTTAACATTATGTAGCTTCCTTTGTTTGTGCATACTTCATCTTTAATCCAGAATAAACAGTGAGATAGCAGTAGGAATTCTCAATCATTTATTCTCTATAGTAGGGTCCTGGGGGGAGTGTTCATTTACAGATTATTTCTGTTTTCTGATATGATTTGTGTTTATACTTTCACGTTTTAGAGAGGAGGTAGAATTTTAATATTGATATATTCATAGCCACTCAGTATTCCATGAAAAGGCTAAACATGATAAGTCAGGCAGTACACAGCTTTTGAAAGCTCAGTGTTGCTAAGGCTCTTGTATTTACATACTAAAACCAGCAACCAATAAATGTAGACTGATTAGTGATTTTTTTTTTTTTGACCAGAATCCAAAGCTGTGGTTAAGACCTATGAAAAACTGAGACAACGAACTTCAACTTGCTGAATTCTTTTGTTTGAGTATTTTTGTTGTTGAATTGTGATTTGAATTAGAAGGTTCAGGACAGCTTCTGCAATATTTTAAATACAACTAGTGCCATAACTTTTCATTAGCACCTTAAAAGTCTCCCAGGACTGAGACACATGCAAGTTTACAATTTATTAATGTTGCTTTTCTTTATAATCATGTATTTCCCATTCATTCTTATTGCTAGGATTAATGTTGTTTAGTAAAAGCTGATTATCTTTTTTTTTCCTAGTTACAAGAGTTATTTGTTTAAAAAAATCATGCCATTATGACTTTTAGGTTGCTATATTTTTCTGATGAATGTGAGACAACTGCAGCAGAGTGGCACAAAAAAAGTCAGTTCTTTTGGTTCTGAACTAAAAATTGAATGGCTTTGTTAATTTTTTTTCTTGTGAGAAGTTTGGTCATATCTGCAAATGCATACATGAACTATTCTATTTCGTGCTTAATAAAGTTAAGCATGTGTATAATTAGAAAGTCAGTCCCATCTTTCAGTTTAAGAGAGGTAGCTACAAGTTGGAAAGAAAAGAAATAATTGAGTCAATATGTGGGTTTTGTGGCAGGAAGGAACAGTGCAAAGTATTCTAGTATTCTCATTTCAGCTGTGCTTTTACATTATCCGGAGCAGAACTTTCACTTCATTGCAAATGCTGCATAGTGTTTTACTAATTAAGCTACTCATCGATCTAAATAAGACACTTAACTCATTTGATCTAGAAAATAAAAAAGGTCTGCAAAATAAGTAATAATGATATTATTTAATAACATGTACTTATACTAATATGTATATATGCACACACCAACAGTATATAGTTATTGTAATAACATACTTACCAGTGTATTACTTATAAAACAGCAGCATTTTTGTAGAATCTGTTGAAATAGATATAATTGATAGATTAATTCTGTGTAAAATATAGGTAGAGAGTTAAAGTTAATACAGATACACAAAGAGAGTCTGGATTTTTTTTAAAGAGCAAGCTTTTAAAATAGTCACAAAGTTTTTAATGTTTCACTGTTCCAAGTAATGCTCAGTAGATAGTAATTTTTTTAAGGTCTGAGATACTGTTCTCATGATGCAAACCTCTCAATATCAGTGTTCTCATGTAGTACAGTATTTTTTGTGTTTGATAATTATTATGTGAAGAATTTACATTGTCATTTAAATGCAAGAGCTAGTAAGGAACAGTAAGAGACACTTTCTGACAAATCTGTCACTTAAAAAAAAAATATATATATTCTAGTCTTATTGGCTTTCTTCGTGTTATTTAGTGGAGTTGTGTGACTTTTATTTCCCTTCTATTTTATTTAAAAAAAAAAACCAAAAAAAAAACCCAAAAGAAAAACCAAACAACAAACCAAGCCCCATCTTTATAACAACAGCTTTGGTTGCCTGCAAGATAAGGAGCTTAACCTAATCTTGAACTCCAAAAATATGCCTACATGCACCTTGTAAGCAATTGTTAGATCCTTTAAAACTCAAGTTGTGCAGAAACTCTGGCTCTCCAGCTCTAGTGGGCCAATGGTCAAGACCAGAATTCTGTCACTTCACATAGTGCCGGGTGAATGTGAGAAGGATGTTCAGCAAGTCGGAATAATTCCCAGTGATATTGCATCCATATGAAAGTCAATCCTGGAATCCATTTTTTAATAAACCGTGTTTCACCAACTCCCTTGTCCAATCTGAAAACAGATCAACGCTCCCAGTCTTGTTTCCAGAAGAATTCCAGACTGCTGATTTTTCGGTCTACCAATTTTTAACTTGATGTCTGCTGATAGACTTTTTTTTGTCTTTTCGAAGTGAAGTATTAAAAAAGCTGAAATATTTTTTAAAACTTCTCTTTGTGAAGTGGACAAGGTTTCTGATAATGAACAGTAGCTCTTTCTCAGTCACTGTGGAGGGAATTGGTTAAGGGTGGCCAATAAAACTGCGAGTTGGTTGCCTTCAAGTTTTCTGACATGATTATTGGAGGAAAAACATCTTTCAGATATCTGTAGTTTGCTATTCATTTCCCAAGATGCTGCGTGAGAAATTGTTTAACATAACAAAGAACAGGAGGGAAACATGGATTTTACAAAATTTAGTCGAGAATTTCTCAAAACTAATTGCATGAAGTCGTTAGAATTGCTAACAGGATGTAATAATTAACAAGACTATTTTTCCCTAACTGACCAAGGAGTCAGTTAACCAAGTTTAGTGTAATATTGTGCATGTGTACTAGATAAAATTGTACAATACTAGAGGATTTTCTGTAGTATGGATATTTTTTAACACAGAATAAGCTGTCACATGGACACAGATCTGAAACATAGTAGGACATGTTGATGTAAAAGTAGTCATTACCTTCCAATTCAGTGATCAAATGATACATTAATGTCAGCAAACAAAAACAAATTTGGCTTTACAGTACAGCTTTACGTATCAAAACATTTATTCATCTAGTTTTGTTTGAAACTTTTGTTTTTGAGAAAATGTCAATAAAAACAAAAGCTTGAATAAGTAGAATAACCCAGAATATAGCAAAATGTGACATTTTCAGATTTTTTTTTCCTGACTGATGAATAAAGTATTTGTAGCTATTTACTTGTGTAGAAGTTAAAACCTTCACTGAATATGTGCTTTTGTTTTGGATGTATTTTGAAGGCTTAGAGGATGAAACAATAATAAACGAATCAGAAGAGGAAGAAATCTTTTGGCATATAAAGATTCTACCAATTCTGCATGAACTGGAAAAAGGTGGGTAACACTGTTCTTGAAAGGGTGTATTTTCTGTCCTGTTCCTGCAGCAAACATGGGACTCATTTGTGTTTACTACAAAAGAATAACAGTAGTGGACTACGTAGCCTTTTATGCTTTCATATGTTCAGTGACTTTGCAGTTTAAAACTCGCCTGGGCCACTGTCTCTAGGTGGCCCTCCTTGAGCAGGGGGCTTGGACCAGATGACATCCAGAGGTCCCTTCCAACCTCAACCATTATGGGATTCTGTAAAAAAACCAACTGTTTCAGAGATCATCTTGTCTGATTAAATTACTTTATTTTAGACAACATAGCTCTGCCAGCTTAGCAGTCAGTGATAAGGTAATAATTTTAAGACTAAAGTACTGCACAGTTCACTGTTTTAAGCATAGACTGTATTGAAGGTCTCAATTAATTTAGAAAACTAAGGAAATCTTAATGAAAATTTCCATTTGTGCTTAAAGTGTTAGATGTCTCAGAAAAGTATGTAATGACCCAGAATACTGAAAGAAAATTGAGTAAAGTAAGTATGGCTTGAGAGATTGAACTCTGAAATCCATTTTAACGTTTCATGCAAAAGTTTGTTTAGTTGCCTTTTATATTTATTTGAACGGAGGGAATATAGAAAGTAGATTTGTTTTTACAAGTGGTTAAAAGCGAGTGTCAAATTAGGGGATTGATTTTATTTTACGGGATCTTTTGCAGTGTTCATTATAGCATGGTACAGATCAGAAATTTTTTTTTTTTGCATAATTTTGCAGATGTTGATGAGTATGAAACACCTTTATAGTACTGAGTGATTCCCAAAATATACCATTATTTTAAAAAGACAGGATTCTCATTCCCACAGATGTCACTGATGTGTAGAAAAACAGTGATCAGGAAATTTGAAAACAGCTATGCAACTTCACATTTTCCTTGCTTAATGCTGAGATTGTCAAATATGAGCCACTGAGTTAAAGTTTTGCATAGTGAGATGTTCTTTATAGGTAAGCAAAATATTATTTAGAGGTAAAATCTAATCATGTCTTTCCCTTGTCATGAGTGTAACTAAGGAAAATCCGTTTTCATGCCCCTTTTCCTCAGTCTTTACTTGATCTGCTTAGTGTGTTGGGGTTTTTTTAGCTTTTTTAAAACTTGATTATGGCTTAGTTTTTCTAATCATAGATGAAATTATCTAGTGATACTTTCTCACCAGATGACTGAATGTAGTACTACAAAAACCTTAAAGTTAAGAGTTTTGCTGCTTCTTGAATATTCACACAGATTGTAACTGAATTGCATCATTGCCTCCTGCAGCTGCGTGTTATGTTGCTTTATATAGGCTGTTTACTGCACAATTGCAGTTTTTCCTATGAAAATTAATATTACAATTCTGTGATTTTAATGTTTCGAGTGGGTCTGTTGATAATTCAATATTTTTTAATTTTGTGTGCAGTCACTTGCTTCATACCTTTCAGCTAATTCCTCGCACATGCATTTAGGTCACATTTAGTTTTTTATACATTAATAGAAAAGCCTTTTTCTTCCCCTTTCTCCCTCAAAAAAATTTGCAGAAAACTTCCAATTCAAAAACAAATCTGAAGTTTAACGTGGAGCTTAATTATTGTCTAAAATCTTACGAATATCTTGCATTTGAGATGATTGTTATATGACAAAACCAAATAGAACCCCAAAATCTCTTTTTCTAGAGGAGCAAATACCTTATTTTGTTACATTCCAGTACTCAAGGGAGGATAAGCTTCAAAAATGCCCCATGGGATGAGTCATGAATAATTTTTGTTGTTGTTAATTTTGATGAAATGGAGTAGAGACCTTTCAGTTTTGGTTCCTTGCCATTCCTGTTTCACTGCTTACTGGAGCAGAGGGTTTAGAATCATGCTAAATTTTGTTAAATTTTCTGTCATGATGGAAGTAGAAATGGAATAGTCATTGCTGTTCCTTGAGTATGATGTTTGCAAACTGAGAGGTTCCGGGCACTGCTCAGCATGAGAGGTGGTTCCTTGAGTCTGCCTGCAGGTTTGGGGCCTTAGATATAATGTTTTTTGTTGTAATTTCCTTTCCATATATATTTCATCACAGGTGCTTTGCCTCCTTGAATATGACTCTATTTCAGCTATGAAGTACATTCTGAGAAAATGCAGTTTATACAGGCAGTTTAAGTGGGTTTATATGGTGCTTTATTAGTGTCACCTTAAAGACAAAAGCAAATGTAAGAAAAGAAAAAAAAAAATCACTCTTGAATTTTAAAAAAAGGCAAGACTTTTCCTTTTCCCTCTAAAGTAAACATGTACATGATTCCATTGTGTTGAGATGTAGATTTTGTAATAATTTACTGCAGGCTTTATTTTTGTATTTTTTAAATAGTGTCTGAGGGACTCAGGTTAGGAGGTAGATGACTTTTTTGTCAATAAGCCAACAGTCCACTCAAATATATCTTGTACCTCTACTATGCATTGGAGAGTTCTAGCGAGTTTTTACATTCACTTGTTCTTAATCCCAGCGAGGTTTGATATATTAGGTTATGTATATGGGCAGAAAAATATTCCTTAACTGGCTCTTTTTCACATGTAATGTTTGGTGCAGCTCTTTAAAGAATATATTCAAATTCACAGTTTCCTGGTAGACATTTGGTCAATCTGATTATTAAGCATTAAAGATGAGTTTAATTTTAGCTTTAGGTATTATTTTGGCTCTGTGATTTCTTGGCTTGAGTCTCTTCTTTTTGAAAGAGCAGAATAAAACTGTTTCTGAGGATCGCGTTATCATTTTAAGAGATTTATTGGGTGCCTTATTTTTGTTGTTGTGCAACCCATTCTTTATTTTGTTCTCCTGTGTCTTCGTCTATTGAGATGCTCTGGAAAAGCTGGCACTGATAATTATTTTTTATTTTTCTCTCCCTTCCCACCCCCTTCAAGTAGAAGACAATATAGAAAATCTTTGTCTGGCTTGCACCAAGCTTTATCAAGCCTTGAATGAAGGAAGTATGCTTGGAAAAAGATGTAAAAGAAGAAGTGTGCTTCTGAAGACATTATATAAACTTGTAGACATTGATTCAGATCCACTTTGCCTGAAGCTGGCAAAGATTATTCTGGCTGTAAGTGTTTTAAAATGTTATTTGGTAGAATGTGAAGCTCAAAATCATGAATTACAACTTGCATTTAATTTTTCGTTTCATACTTTTAAACTGTGTCTAAACTGACCCTTTCCTAAGCACAATTTCTTGCCATACGGATACTGTACTCTCCCATTCATCCAGATCAGCACTCGTTGGAGCCTATTTTTTGCAGAGAAATTACGTCTGGGGGAGGAAGGAGGGACACAAAATAGGGTAGCTGGTGTGTGGTGGCAGGAATATTGCTGAGTCATGGAAAAGTGTCCTAAGCTGGGATACACATGCAGGGATTTAAACAAAACAATAATTTAAGAAATTACATATGGAAATGAAGCTTAGTTTTTGAATAATATCTTGACCGTATTAAACACCTTCATCTGAAAATACTAAAACTTTTTTTTTTTGAAAGTGAGTAAATGTAATTATCTCTTTCTCTAGTATTTCTGGTTAAAACTCTCAATTAAGTTGATGCTTTTGAACCTATTGGTTCAGCTTCTACTAAGTATGTATGGACAGTCACTGGTGGAAGGATATCAGCTAGCATTACGTTGTAGACATTTTAGTAATTTGTGTGTGTGTGTGTTGGAGGGGAGTTCATAGCGTGTGTTATTTTAATCAGAAGATATGATTATATATTCAGATACTACATAGATGTTAAGTGGTGCTTATAAAAAAAAAAGTTCTGTACAGACGTTTTTCTGTGGAATCTTTTAAAAATCATGAACAAGAGAAGTAATTGCCCTTGAAATGCGGAGGAAAGGAAGAGATTTGCCATATTTTTAACACTTTTACTTCCCTTTCATAATCTCTCAGTGACCATTAGTACATCATAAGACCTTGTTTTCTGATATTTAAGAGTAACTTTCATTATGACATGTACTTTTGTACTGGAGTTCTTTGTGGTATGGCCATAGATGCCAAACCAGTGAATCCTGTGCAGAATTTCTTTGTAAGAGCGAATTAGAGAGAAAAACGTGCAAGTTATTGATATACTACCTGCAGAAAATACATAAAAAGTTTATATATCATCTGTTATTTTAAAGTCAGTCAGCACAGTTTGCTAAGTAGAGCTTAAACTAGCTAGGTTTTACAGTCCTTTAATTCTGCAAACTTTTCAGTTTGGCTCAGTGTACTGTCAGTGTTTCAGCTGGAATTTAATAGTTCTATGAGAATACAAGTTTGCCATGGTGTCAGAACTTGTAAAATGTTATGGTGCATTTTTATATGTAGATTTTAATTGTGAGTTTTATGTCTTTTACTTTCTTTGCAGATGAAAGTGGATGGAAAAAATCTTCTCAGTGTTTGCAAGCTTGCATTTAAAATTTGCAGGAATGAAAAAAATGATTCTATCATTCAGAATGATAGATTATTGGGTATGTATTGTGTTCTTGTATATAAGTTAGATGTTGAAATTCAATAGTTAGATTGATCATCTTTCAAGAAACATTCTCAGAGTTAACTTAGTCACGCGCTAAAAATTGCCTAACAGTCCATCTAGTCCAGTGGCGATAGGGGATGCTGTTTAGGGAGAGCGTGGAAGCCTACATGTTTTCTGTGATGTTTCCCCTGTACTACCCCAGCATTCAGAATTGCTACATTCTATTAGGCACATTAGATGGTGCATCCCTGCCTAATCCTTTTTAGTTTCTGTTTATAGATCTTCTGTTCATTAATTTGCCTAATTCCTTTTTGAACTTTCTGATTCTGTCTGCCTCTACAATCTCGTAGAGCAACAAGTTCCAGAAGTTCTCTGTATGCTCTTTTAAACCTATCTACTTTTCGTTATGCTCCTGCTTGTAGTTTTGCAGGATTTGTAAGTTTCTACAGTCAGCTTACCCTCCACCTTCATGATTTTTTAAACCGCAGTCATACCACATATCTCTGACTTCTCCTCTTCAGACTGAGGCATCTCAGCCTTTTAGCTCTCTCTTTGAGAGGATATTGTGTCATTCTCTCGGTTGTTTTAGTAGCCCTTCTCTTTACCTTCTCCAACTCTAGTGGATCCTTCTTGAGATGTACAGAACAAAACTGTCTATAGAAGTCAAGATGTGTCTGCACCATATTTTATAAAGTCAAATAAGTCTGTGTTATTGGCCATCATCAGGAAGAATATTGAGAACAATCATTGGCTTTTTTAGCTGCTGCTGCACCTTGAGCCAATGGTTTTGGAGAATTGTCAGCAATGGCTCTAAGATCTCTTTCGTGGTTGTAACTGCATTTGTGTCATCCACACACACCTTGCAAATATGAGAAATATGAAGAAAATGACAGTGTATAAATGACACTCGGTATAGATGGATGATCATTCCTTTCATTAAAACTTCACTATGTTTTATTAATGTAGGCCTTGACCTTGCAAGCATTTATTGCATGTGCATAAGTTAAAGCATATGTGTATATCTGCTTAAATAGATGAGAGTATTCATGGTCTTAAAGTTTAGTATGTGAGTGTTGTCAGAAATAAAGACCAGATAAGCCTTTCCAGTAGTAAGGTCAACAGGAAAGGACTTGGAGAAAAGAGAACAGCTCAGATTGCTCAACTGACTTTGGGTACTGAAAACTACAGTTTTGTAGGGATGAGCATCATACAAAAATCTGGCAAGTTGAGTGGCTATGTCTGTGTAAGCATTGGTTTTTTTTACTCTCATTTCCATCTTCACTCACTTTTCTTTCACTTGCTCTTCTTTCCCTGTATATTAAAAACTAGTGAAGGAAAGAACATTTTTGGTAGGGGTTTGTTTGTTTGTTTATTCACTCTTTATCTTTTGGACCTACCTTATCCAGGCTGAAGACATGAACCTGGGTTATCATCATAATCACCCAGATTCCTGTTGCAGTCACTGGGTTATAGATTCCATTTCTTTTTCTTCCTCTGGCCCTGTGAACTATTTATGTGCAGTGGAGCAGCTCCAGTAGAAGAAATAAATTAACCGTTCATCCCAAAATAGACAACCACTGTTCAAGAGCCTGTTTGATACTGCGCAGAGCAGGGACCTGAAACTGATTTCTCACATTGCCACAACCCAAGTGATTTAGCTGACCACTAGGCAGTTGGTGAGAGTGAGAATTTGGGCAAGAGCCTGGAGTGTGTGTACTTCATCCATATATACCCATATACTTGGAGAGAGTTTCAACTTGAGTTGAGACAGAAAAAACTTTAGAAATCTCTTAAGTTTAATGAGATGGGAAAATGTGTTTATTCAACTGGATGGAACACAGGAAGCAGAAATAAATATCAGTTTCAATCAGTTACTAGAAATTCAAAAGTATAAAAATGGTTAGGAATACTTATTTATTTAAGATACACCCACCAATTTCAGAATGTCTCAATTTGGCTGTGAAAGGTACATTGGGCTTGTGCTAACAACTTAGTTTTAACATTTCAGATATCTGACAGTGGTAGCATAAAGCAACACTTTTACAATAACTTTACCTACATAAAAAGTAAATCTAAAAAGGCTACAAACAGACTTCACATGTGAAATTTGAATTAGGCACCTGGGCTTTTTAGTGCTCCATTTGAGATGCTTTAAGACATTTGATTTTTAAGGAAGTAGTAGGAATTAACCTCTTTAGAATGTCTCAAGTTTAGTACACAAAATTCCGGGCATGCACAATCACTTTTGCAAATCTTGACTGAGGATTTCAATGATTACTGCTATGTGTTTACAACTGGTGCTGGTACTTGAAGCCTGGGAGAACAAAAGTCAGGCCCTTTCTCTTATTCATCAATAATTGTTTCTTCGTTTCAGTCCAAATACCCGATTTTTCTAGCCCACTTATTAGAAATGTAAGAGTTCAATGTGAGGTTTTTTTCCCAGTTGTTAATCTCTTCAATGACTGACCTGTATCAAATATAAATGTTAATATTAGGCTTTCTGAATAATGATTTTCCTTTTAGATTGTTTGTTGGAGGTCCTGAGAACTGAAGATCTACAAAAAAACAATGAAGCTCTCCTGTATTGCATGGGAGCTATAAAATTCGTGTCTGGAAATGCAGTACTCCTTAATGAAATGGTCAACAAAGGAGCTGTTGAAATGCTGCTGCAATTAATGAGGCAGATTAATAATGTAAAAGAAAATGACACACATTTCTCCAGCTTGGGCCACCTATTAGTCCAGGTTAGCATTCACTTTTATTTCTAAAAGCACACACTTCAACGGCAAATGAAAAATTTAATTAGAGGAGATAAGCTAACCCTGTATGGCACTGACAGAGCTGTATCTATATTTGAATAGACTTCTTTTTAAGAAGTTTACATGAAGTTGTTCAGGACTTACATTTAATTATTATAGATATTTTTGTGTAGTCAATTTTAAAGGCTTTAGAAATTCTGAAGTTAATAGAAATATTTTTAGGTACCTAATAAAACCAGTTTCTTATTATTACTTTATGGTGCTGACAATGTTCTGGATATTATAGTAAAGAGATAAGAATGTGTTCCCTGTCTAAATTCTTTAAACTGAAATAAGAATTACAAACCAGTTCTGCAATACTCTAGGAGATTACAAAAGGTTTTTATTACAAGAATAATGCATTTTAAAAATGCATAGGAAAATATAGCTACGTTTCTTTGACAAAGTGTTTTTGAAGAAATTTAAGGAAAAGGTAGTTGCAAAAGCCAACACTTTTTGAATCTTTTTGAAGGCAGCAGGCTCAAAATGATCTTTTCACATATGAGGTACCTTGATGAGTGGTGGCTATGAAAACTAATCCTTTGCCCTAAACCTGTTTCAACCTTAGTGTTTTAGAAAAAATAGTTACATAGCTAAATCTTAAGTTATGCGTTGTGGGTTGTGGGTTTTTTGTATTTGTCAAGGATTTGCAGGTAGATTCCTGGCATTTGTCTTGGAAATTATTCATGTAAAGATTAGTGAATGTTGTAACTGTAAGCTTTTGGGGACTGCATAGGAAAATATACTGGACAATTTTCTGACGTAGTGTTTACACTAAATTTCTCTACTAATTATGCCAGATTTCTTTAATTCTCTACTAACTTATGAACAAGGGATTTTATACTACTTGAAGTTATATGAGAAAACGGATAGCTTACATCATAATGTTACTATTACTGATTTTTGTCTGTTTATTTTAGTGCAACTACAAGGTATGTCTCTCCAGAAAAGTGTGTATAATCTTAATACAAACGTAAACAGATTGGGAGATGCTATGAAGCACTGAATGAAATGATGTGGCTTAATACTTAATGTTTGGCTAAGGAAGTCCCAAAGTGGGAAACTGCTAAAGGCTGGGAGAATATATGATGAAACTGGAAATTTTATGCTTGTCGTGTTTCTATTTTCTTTCCTATCTGTTCCTGTCATCATTAAGTTCCTATATGAATCACAAAATTCTCTTTTATACACTTCTATCTTTAGAATTGGGAATGTTGACTTTCTTGTGGCACTGAGAATTCTCCAAACCTAAAATCATCTGTGCCATTTTGTTGATATCATACTTTAAATTCTATACAAAAATTGTATATGGGATTTCCAAGCCTTCTTTTTCAAGAGAAGGTGTACAAACTTCAGGTCTGCATGTAATCAAGATTTTAATGACCATATTTTTCTTGAATGCTGCTAGTTAGATGTTTTAAGTCCCGATACTACTGCAGTGCTGCCTTAGGCTATCAGTTTAGTTAGAAACTCACATTTGAAAAGTGTTGAGGAGGGATTGGAGGTCCAGAATAGATTCTGTCTGGGACAACCAGGGGATCAGGCCC
>NW_009213735.1:0-14754 GCF_000690835.1 Fulmarus glacialis
TATCTATTCATAGATTATATACTATTAAATTACATAATAACATAATATCACATATTATTATCTTGTATATATTATATAATGTGAACAGTTCTCCTAGACATATTTACATATATTGCATTATACATTCTATCTATGTAAATATGTATTACATAATGTATAAAATACTATATATTACGTATTAAAAAAAAAAAAATTTCTCACTGAATCCTGATTATGTGCTAGAGGGTTAAAGACACGCAAAATGCTGAGTATCTGTTTTGTTCTGGGTTTTTTTTCAGATTAAAAAAAAAGGTTTCTGGGTGATCCAGGGAACCAAGAGTCAGTAAATCTTGTGCCTGTAGCTGGCAAATAGGTTTAATTGATCATTTGAAATAAAAAAAAAAAAAATAAAAAAGAACAGATAAAGGACAACATAATGTAATTAATCATTCAAAGGACTTTGAGGAAGTCCTTTCTTAGCAGCTATAAAAATGCAGAGTCTTCTTATGGCTACAAATGTAGCCATGATACAGAAAACAGAGTAGGACTGAGAAATCAATGTTCAGGATGGCAAAAGTTTAGAAGCATCAAAATGTTTAAAAGCATTAAGCTTCAACAGTTGATCTGCATACATATTAAATACTGGGAAATCTGGAAAGAGGATGTGAACAGTGAATTAGCAAAATCTGCGGAGGCCACATGGCTATTTGTTTTAGTTAAAACCTGAGAATATTACAAGGTAAGTCAAATGAAGAAGAACCTAATGAAAGACAAGTAAACAGAGGATACCGTGACGATTGGCCCACCATCATGAGTACAAAGGAAAGAGCATGGGAAGGAAAAGATAAAACTCTTCAAACATTTCTTTGAATTTTAGATGGAGAACACCAACATGGTGGCGAGATCTGGGCACCGCTATACGCAGCTCAGGGGAGACCTCTGCTTGATGGGTGATTCCAGGCGGATAAAAAACCCGAGATGTCATGTTGAGACACAAACTGGGAAAATGTAACAATTCTTTTCTCTCTTTTTGAACTGGTTTTATTCACTTCTCCCAAATGCTCACGAAAGAAGACAAGGGCCAGCAGCTACGATACTAGTCAGACAGGAGGAGAAGGTGAATGTCCCAGAGGGTGACTAAGCTGGAACAGGCTGCCCGGAGAGGTGGTGGGATGTCCACCTTGTGAGATATCTGGGACTTAGGTGGATAATGCCCTAAGCAACCTGACCTAACCTTGAAGTTGGCCTTTTTTGGAGCAAGGGGTTGAACAAGATCATCTCCATTCCAGCCTGAATCATTCTGATCCCCAGGACAAGAGTCTGACGCTCCCCTCTGAGCCATCAGGATACAAAATCAGATTACTGTCTCATCCAGCTGGACAATTCATTTCTACTGATCTCAACATTTCTATATTACATAAAAAATACAAACCAGATGCCTGTTTCAAATCTTGCCTAGCACAAGATAAACTAGTTGTTTTTATTGCACATCATGAACATAGAATGGCATTAACAAGTAATATTGAAAGATTAGGAGATATAATATATAAATATCGTCAGGCATTCTTTAGGAAAAGCCTGTATGTTTGTACAGCATGTTCAGAGTCTTCAAATGCCCTGGTAATAAAGTTACCGGCTAGCCAAAGCTGCCCCACACATAATAATACAAAAACTAAGATTCCTTTTTGATCAGCTTTGAGCATGTTGAAGTTTCCAGTGGGATCAGGTGCAGTAATAGGCAAAATCAGAGCTGACTGCAAACTGTGAAGATTTGGTGGATGAAAAGCTGGACATGAACCGGCAATGTGCGCTCGCAGCCCGGAAGGCCAACCATATCCTGGGCTGCATCAAAAGCAGCGTGGCCAGCAGGTCAAGGGAGGTGGTTCTGCCCCTCTACTCCACTCTGGTGAGACCCCACCTGGAGTGCTGCGTCCAGCTCTGGAGCCCTCGGCACAGCAAAGACATGGACCTGTTGGAGCTGGTCCAGAGGAGGGCCACAAAAATGATCAGGGGGATGGAACACCTCTCCTATGAAGAAAGGCTGAGAGAGCCTGGAGAAGAGAAGGCTTTGGGAAGACTTTATTGCAGCCTGTCAGTACTTAAAGGGGGCTTATAAGAAAGATGGACACAAACTTTTTAGCAGGGCCTGTTGCGACAGGACAAGGGGGAATGGTTTTAAACTAAAAGAGGGTAGATTTAGACTAGACATAAGGAAGAAATTTTTTACAATGCGGGTGGTGAGACACTGGCACAGGTTGCCCAGAGAGGTGATAGATGCCCCATCCCTGGAAACATTAAAGGTCAGGTTGGATGGGGCTCTGAGCAACCTGATCTAGTGGAAGATGTCCCTGCCCATGGCAGGGGTGTTGGACTAGATGACCTTTAAAGGTCCCTTCCAACCCAAGCCATTCTATGATTACCATCCTTTTCAGTTGCTTCCTGAGGGTATGCACAGCTCTGAGGCAGTGCAAACAACTTCTGGCATCCTTCAGTCGAACACCCAGCACTGTGCCATTCAGAGCGATCTGGAGAAGCCATTATATCCTCCAAATGATACAGGGGTCCCACTGAAGCCCACAATTAACTCTTACTGATTTCCACAAGGCCACTTTCCACTTTCTGAAATAGCTGGGTCCCTTTACACTAAGTAAAAGGTTATTTTTATTTGAGTAAAAAGTATGCTTCTGATGGATGGGTTTTTTTAAATTGCTTTTGTCTCTAAAAATGGACGACAAGGTGAAACTTTCCTTTAAGTAATTTCTCAGGTTCAATCCAAAGTGTTACGTTGCTTGGGAAGGAAGAGACTGATGTATGAAGGGAGGGCAAGGTATTTCCTATGAGCTGAGATTTAATTGTGTGAGTCCCTTTTATGGATTTTTGCCTTACTGATTGAAAGTGGCAAACAGTAAGAGTACAGAAGGAGTGACATGAAGGTGGTTGTCTGTCTCAGCTGAGTTCATTTTCTTGTCAGCTGGTCTTCTGAATTTGCTCCCTTTGGCTAGATCAGTAACACTTTTGCTGGTTGCTCAGTGTTTATTTTGCTTTCCTTTCCTCTCCCCTTAGTGTGTTCTACTTTCCCCCCTCCATTTCTACCCCACCATGAGGAACCTGGTAGGTTTCTCCATTAGGCAGCAGCAGATGATTCAGGTGGAGAAGTCAAGGAAAAAACTGGGAAGAAAAAATCAATCTTTTCAATATGAGTGAGCGAGCGGCTGTGTGGTGCTTGGCTGCCTGCCGGGTGAAACCACGACAGTCCCGTAGACAAAGAGATCTCTTTGGTCAAGGAGCTGTGAAATAAAAAGCAGTCTCCTACTGCTTATTTCCTCCTGAGGTCAAGAAGGTAAGGCTTCCTATTTTCTTACAAGTGGGTGGATTCCATCAAAGATACCTAAATGCTTCTCTTCCAGATTGAAAGAATTTAATTTAATCAAAATAATGCCTACAAAGAATTACATTTTGACTAGTTGCTTGAATCAAAGAGGATAATCTCTTACGTTACTGATGCTGACTGAACTTTGCCAGCGTTGTCATCCGCTGAGCAGTGGTATTCCTGGTTTGGCTGAGTCTATCAGGGAACCAGGGGCAGGACAGGTCTGTGGGAGCTGGAAGCAATGCACAGTGGCAGGGGGTTCTGTTTAAAAGAAGACTGTTTGCCCTTAGCGTAAACCCAGCCTCTGTAAGCAAAGACATTCCCAAGGATCCTTTGAAGACATTTTTGAGTTGGAAACAGGGAGGTCCTATCCTTTTACTAGTTTTTTCTTATACAGAGAAAAATCTGGCCCAACGTTTAAAAAACCTTTGGTGCTTTGCCCTGTTCAGTTGAAGCTGGATATGCTAGCTGTTTAATTTATGAGTTAATGAGTATACTTACGCTTTCATAATTTGTTTTACAGCATCAGTATTAGAGGACAAAGGGGTGTAGGCATTGGGAAATAAAATGCCGCTTCAATTTCTCTGTTACATTAGAGCTATTGTTACATGTCATGTGACAAAATCTCAGATCACTTGAAAAAATGTCTTGAAGAGAGAATTTTTTTCTTGAAATTAATTTCAATGACAGAGATGGCATGACCCTGTTATAAACCAGGGCTGTCTACTCTGGGGTTCATACATTAGCTCTAACAGGAGATAGCTGTCACTATTGCCCTGATCAAACAGATCGTAACTTTAAACCACACAAAGGCAGCAGCAATGTTTATTTGTGCTCATTAAGCTAAGCACACACTTCAATTTACTTGTTACACTGGCGGCTTCCCACTTTCTTTCCAGCTGGTACGTTGCACAAAACTTACCTGAAAACAGATCAAATCAGGTAAAGCTCTGCAAAGTAGGTATGAGTCATGCAAGTTACAGATGCCTGCTAGCTGAGGACGGAGGAAATACACAAACATTTGTGAGTGCTTTCCCTCCTACTAGCACTTGCACCTTTTCATTTAAAAGGAGTCCACACTGGCCCATGACGGTGACAAGGCCCCTTGGGTATGATCCACACGTACTCCAAATCTCTTGGGAAAACACTGGGAAGGTGGAAAGGTATATTTAACTGAATGGCTGCTCCGGGCATGTGAAGTAATGAGAAAATGAGAAAGAGGTATAAAGAAGAATTTTCTGGTAGTCTCAAATTTCTAGGCACCCCCTGACTTCTCATCCTTCCCAGTTTGGCTTTCTTTACTGACAGGGATTTATGTTCTTCTCTGTCAAAAGGAGATTTCAAGAGAAATCAACAGCATAAACTGAAGCTTCTCCTTCAGGAGGCTGCAGTAACTTCTGCTTCTTTTCCTTCCAAAGAACTTGTAAGTTCTTCTGGAACATGGTTACCTACAATGATTTATGGTCACCAGGTGCACTGGCGGAGACTGTTTCTGACTCCTCCTTTGCCACCTTCACCATGGTGGATCCTCACCACTCATACCCCGGTTCGCCTAGTTACATTTGTGCTTCTTCCATAAAGAATTTACTATGGGTATTATGGGCAGTGTCCATCTCTCTCTTCCTGAGAGCTGGTGCATGAATTGTAGAGTAGATAGCTCCAACTAGTAAGTGGATCATGTCATCTGTCAGTGAAATTCATGTCAAGAAATACATTCTCTGTTCAGGTCACTTCCAATGGGCAGGAACCTTTGAATTTATTACTGCCAGTACAGAAAGAAAAGCAGAAAAGATAAAGTTGTCATTTATACCCCAAGTTCTGCAGAAGGTGTGTATGTAGTTATGCTCCAGGTTTGAAAGCCTTATGGGTGTTATGGTGGAAAGAATACCAGAACAGTCTGTTTCAGCTTTGGTCTTGATTTGGGTCTAAGTTTCCCCTGTATACATGTATTTTTTATATATATATACACATATATATGGAAATATAAAATAAAAATACATATGACAATTAAAAATACATCAAGAATAATTGAGTGCCTGTAGAGTAACTGTCCAGAGGTCAGGCCGAGAGTCAGATGTTTTTCTGCTTGGTGATGGCTGAGAAGTGACAGGCAACTCAACATAGATACACCTCGCTTGCAAGACGCCCTGTAGAGGCTGGGCACCACTTGTGATCGCTGAAAGCAGCAAAACTGCTCTTGCGATGCTTAGCATCCAAACCAACTGCACTTCCAGTATTACTCCATTTTGCGCCGTGCAGAGGACAAACGCGCTGAATCACACCACTATTCACTGTTGCAATGTTAACAGCTGTGCTCTAGAGCTAGTCACTTTGAATACATTAGTCCTTTGTTCTACCCCTTTGTTTTTCCGAGTGCTCTGACTGCGCTTGTGAGGGGGGGTACTTGACAACACAACTTTCTCTCAGAAATGGGGTCAAAATAAGTGCAATCAGAGAAGGCTTTCCTATCCGGGAACAGCGATGCAAAGCATACCGGGGAGCAGGGGAGGAAAGACAAATCCAGGTCCTTACACCGGCCGTCTTTGACTCTACAAGGTGGACAGGGCAAATATCTGTATTGAGCAGATTGGGATCTGTTGTGCAGCAGAATGGGGACATCAAACGCAAGCAGATGAACTGTACTGTGATATATTCCAGGTGAAAGTCTCTGTCAGAAATGCCACCAAAATCCTTTTCGCCACAGATGTTAATTTGCAGAATGTTTAGAGGATGCAAGCAAAACCAGGGCAAGACTGAGAACAGGGGCTTTGGCCCTAGGAATTCAAGAATAGCTCACCTTAGCAATCATGAAAGCCTTGCAATGTGAGACAACTTCCATTACAGTAACTTGCTTTCCAGAATTTAGAGAATTTTCTTGCTGAAGATCCTCTCTGTAAGCTCCAGGCTTGCTTTATACGGTTCCTTCCTGTGCTCTCTACTAAGGGAAGTATTTTTCGATCTTGCATTACAGGGAAACAGACAACATGAAAAACCTGTCAAGCTTAAAGTTCTTCAGGGAAAACAGAATTAAAAGTTCTCTCAAAACACCTATTTACATGGAAAATATTTATAACAGTGGACTGGTAGCCAGTGTATGTGTGCAAAAATTTTAGTGTGGATATGCTAATTAGTGACACTTCAATAAGTGTTTGCACAACTTTATACACCTACATCCATGCAGTTAAGTTAGAGCACAGGGTGCTTGGAAGGGGGTGCTTTACAGTGAGTATGGAGTCATGATCAGTTGGCCCTTCCTGGAGGTTAGCAGCTTTACGAATCAGGTAAAGTTTCACAGGCGTATTTTTGGCCATGAAATTTGTTTCCCCAATACCTCTGAATAGCAGAATTTATAATACAAATAACATAATAGAATCATAGAAACATTTAGTTTGGAAGAGACCTATGGAGATCTCTAGTCCAAACTCCTGCTTCAAGCAGGACTAACTTCAAAGCTGGATCAGGTTACTCCGGGCATTATCAAGTTGAGTCCCAAAAATCTCCCACGATGAGATTCCATTATTTCTGGGCAACTTACTCTAGTGCTTGCCTGCTTTCGTGGTGAAGAGGTTCTTCCCTCCATCCAGCTGGGACCTTGCTTGCTGCAACTTGTGTCTTCTGCCTCTTGCTTTTTGACTCTTCATGTTGGAGAAGAATATGGCTCCGTCTTCTCTGTAATCCCTTTCTAGGCAGTGGAAGGCTGCCATCAGCGCCCTCTCAGCCTTCTCTTTCCAGGCTGAGCAGAACCTGCTCTCTCAGCCTCTTCCCACACATCACAGGCTCCAGATCCCTAACTGTCTTGGTGCCCCTCCACTGGATTCCCTCCAATTTGTCAAAAAGTGCCGTGTTCTGGGGGGCCAAAACCGGACACAGTATTCCAGATGTCCACTCACAAGTGATGGATAGAGGAAAAGAACTGCTTTCCTTGACCAGCTGGTTACGCTTTTGCCAGTGCAGCCCAGTATGTGGCTAGTCTTCATTAAGATAAGGGCACACCGTTGGTCCCTTGTAAATCTGCTGTCCAGCCGGGCCTCCGAGACCTTTCCTGCAGAGCTGCAAGCTAGCCAGACAGCCCCCAGCCTGCACTGATGAATTGGGTGGCTCCATTCAAAGTACGGGGCTTAGCACTGTCGTTGCCAAACTTCATGAAGTTCCTATTGGCCCATTGCTTCAGCTCGTCCAGGTCCCTCTGAATGTGGGCCCTGCCTTCCAGGATATCGATCCCACTCCTCCCAATTTGGTGGGATTATCGTAAATTCTATTAATAAATTATAATTATATGTATGTAATAATTAAATAATAAGAACAATCTCATCCAGCATAAGCATTACCTGTGTTTGTATTGTTATCGTACATTCTCAAAACTAAACGATGCTGGCATAAATGAAGAAATGGTTTAAATTTCTCTTAAGGATGGTCTGCTTTCGTTCCCCAGATGCATGCTGAATTTGAAGGCTTGGTTTTGTTGAGGAACTTCAGAAGAGGAATCTTTAGTAAAAGTCTACGGATCTTGTTAATGCAAATGGCAAGTGAAGAACTCCTCTAAATTGCACAGACAACTAGATTTGGTTCAGTTACATTTCACTGATTTTGCCAAGAGGACCTGCAACATGCTTCAAATATTTCTGTTAGTAAACCACAAATAATTTAAAACACATGAGGTCACTGAATAAGAAAACACAAGAATATTTGACAGCAAAACATAATGAATGCTAAGTGTGGTGGCAAACACTAAGTATAAAATGCAAAGTTTTCAGAGTGTGAGGAGTTCTCTCTGAATTCCCATTTGGTGAAACACAACTGCAATGAATATTTATTGCCACCTTATTTAGCAGCATGAACAAAAGGAACTGTTATAAATAAACAACACTATGACAGTTTCACTGCTGTTAGCTTGACGTTCTCGTGTGAAGTCAATCAAACTGAAAGACAAAGCAATCGGGGAAAAGACTAAGTCAAACATCCAAATTACACAGTTTCTATTTTTGTGTTAACTAGCGTCATCACTGATTTGTCCAAGACTTACTAGTGTGAGGAAGCTGTTGGTGAAATTTGACAGGTGTCAGCATGGCATTTGCATGCGTCTAGATTGAAATGCAGGCTTTAAATGTAAATTTACATGACTTGTTTTAAAGTTTCCTTAGCACATCAGTAAAACTTTGAAGTGATATAAAGGGGGGTAAAATTTACAAAGCAGAGCTATGTACATTTAAGAGGGTGCAATTAAGTAGTCAATAATACGGTGGGGGGAACAGAGAGGCAAGCTCTGTCTTTATAACTTCTTGCGATGTCCTACCGGCTGCTCTTGCTGCAGTACCTCACCTCTACCCTTTGATGTACAAACGAAACCACCTCTCCAGTGCAGCTGTGCTGATAATAGCAAGTGACTCACTTCCAACCTATTTGTCCTCAGACCTAGTTTGACAGCCACTTTATTCTTCAGAGCGAGCAAAGCAAAACTTTAAATGTGTCACTAACTCACACAAAAACCTCCAGTGCATATTTAGTAACCCATCTGCTCTGCAAATCTGAACTCGGGTCAGAGATGTACTGAACCCTTTGACTCAATCCAAGTCATTTACACGTTTGTAAAGTATTTGCAAGATTGGTATATGAATACAAGACAGGATGCACATTGCCTAGGTAGGCTCAGAGGCTTGTTGCCCCCAGCTTCCCACAGCTGGCACTTTGCAGGGCGGTGCATGCTCTTAGTGCGTGTGCACGGCCTTCTCGGTCTCTCTCGTTCACTTAGATGAGGGCTGCATCTTCCCCCCAGGAATGCACCGGGAAGGCTGAGGAGATACGTACCCAGTTTTCCTTTAGCATCTCTACTGACTGTCATCTTCTGAAATGTGATGTCTGTAGCAGACTATTTAATATAGGTTGGTGCTTGACAGGGAGGGGATACGTAACTGGAAAATTATATTGTACCAGCATGTTGGCCTGCTTAATTCTGTTTGTATAGTTCTTAGTACAGTTTGAGAGGAACCTTCTTCACCAGAAGTTACCTACTGCATGGAAGAGACAAGCTTTTCACATTGACTCTATGCAAATGCTTCCCTATGTAATTTCAGCTTCCCCATGTAATTTCAGATGCCTAAGCATGCGTCACATCTGCCCACGTAACGCTAAAAAGTAAATCCTCAGTACATCAGCCAAGCTCCACACACAGGCATTCAGTTGGAAGACAGTTATCCTCTAAAAACTTCATCAACAAGAAGTGTGTTCATAATTGACCACCTCATTGGAGTCGTGTAAATAACCATGCTGGCCATAATGCTAGCGTAAAACGAAGACACTATGGCTCCATGTCTGAGCCGGAAAATCTCAAAAAAAAAAAAAAAGAGTAAAATGTGGCGAAGAAACCCCTGAGATTTAAATCCCAAATGCCAGTTAGTTCTACAGTATTTTCTCTGTACAGTCAGCCTATCAAGAATAGATTTCTCTCTATTGCAAGTTCCCGTGGAATGGAAAGTACATACACATCACAGCACTGGCCATCACAGTGATCGCTGCTTGGCAGCTGTGACTCTGAACATCTTTCTAAATGAGTTTTCTAAAAGTATATATATTACACAGTCATATCACATGTATTTGTTATACTAGAAAGGCTTTGTCCCAACACTGCTATTTATGCAAGAAGCTCCGTTTTAGGATCTTATGTACTGCTTTGGACAAGGAGAATGAAGTGAGTCTGTTTTTATATAATACAGTGTCATAGCACCAAATAAACAGACCATACCTATTACCTTTCTTTGGGACTGAAGCTTAGGCTACAATGAAGGAGACACGCTGCCTTTGGGAGAGAAAACAAGGCAAGTTCAAGAGATCTTTGCTGAGTTTTTGATTGTTAAACTTTTAGGACCAATTTCTAACCATGCAGAAATATATTCCCATATAAATCATCAGCTCTGTTCTTTGTGGAGATCTTTCAGTTTGGGTATTGAGACAGCTTTCTTCCTTTATCATAAGCTTTCTTCATTCAATGCCTGTATTCAGTCAAGTAGCTTTTTCAGACTCAGAGAAGGTCCTCCAAAAGGACGTATTCCAAAAAAGCAGGAAGTAACTTCCTAATACAACTTCACACCTCCCCAGACGCTAGTTTAAAATTAATCATCTGTTCTGGGCACAGCAGATGGAAAATAATATTCCTGATAAAATGGGTCTAATGAGAGCTGGAGGACCTGTGCTGACTGCTAATTTCACAAGAAGTTCTAAGGAGATTTTTGACTGGATAAAGGGGGAATATTGATGTTTTCTGTCTGCAAAAAAAACCCCTCCCACTTCTTTGATACTGAGGAACTTTGACAAAGTAGATGACTGGCCAATCTCTTTTGATTTTGGCCTCCTCAAGTTTAGGATGACACTTGGCTTTACTTCTCAGTCACAGAAGTGAGCCGACGGCCTGATTTGAGTTCCACACCACACCTCCCAATCTTAACATCCTTCTCAGCTGCCAGAAGGAGGACAGAATGAGGAGGAAGCACATATCACTTTCTAGGACACAAACAAAAAGGACATTATGGGATCTTTTTCACTAAAGCTCCCTCAACAGAAAGGCACCTGGAGCAGCTCTGCTATCAGCTCCTGCAGTAGGTCCTACCTGAACTGCTGTCCGTCAGCCCTCCTTGTTGCTTTTTCTGGTACTGTGCCGTGCTCTTCTCCTTTGATCCCTCGTTTTATACCCCTCCATCAACAGGCTTTTTTTATCCTGTGTTTTAGCTGCCCAGTTCTATCTTCCCCAGCCCTTACTTCTCTCTCAGGTCTTGCTCTCTTCCTCTCACACACCTTTCCTTTCCCAGTTTTCTCTTTCACTTTTTCTAGGCTTGTCTGTTGCAAGTAAAGTAGAACCTGTCTAGCATACAGCTAGATAAAAACCACGAACTAATTTTCCCTAAAATAGATCAACCCTCTTTCTAAATCTCTTAATTAACTACATTCCTAGCCATCTCCCTTCCTCCCTGGCCAGAAGCACAATGCTTCTGTGCTCCCCGCTGTCCCCCTTCTCCTGCATCTCCCCCAGCACAGGCTGCTCCTGCTGTAAGCCCTCTCTTCAATAGCAGCAGTCTTATTTTTAGTACGGCAGGAACTTCATCCTGCCCTAGTTCATGCAGTGCACTTTTCTTTCTTTGTTCCTTGCACGATTTGTTGCTGCAGCTTATCACACGCGCTCTGCTCCCCTTCTGCTACAGCTTCAAAGCACTCCAGATTTTTTGATTTGCCTCTCCTATTGCTCCAAGACTCAGAGTGATACAGAGAACCTCCTACAGCCAGAAAGTAACTGTGATTTTTAGCGATGATGTTTGCTATAACTATTTAAAGCACACTTAAGAAGACACATAATAAGTAGGTTTGAGGGAAGTGGTAGCAATCCACCCACTACGTTCCTTTTAGCTAACCCTTTAATTAAATATTAAAGATATGGTTGTCAGGAAGATTTAAAATAACCCACTGACAGAAAAAGGAGGCAGGTTAAAAAACAGCAGAGAAAGAAATAATTCCCCCCAAAGATTTACCACACCTTCACACTGCTTTTAACATAATTTTACTGTGCTGGTGAGGGAAGAACTTTTCTGAAGGGAAATAACAAACCTTATGCTTTCCAGTGCTAGATCCTTCTGTATGTTCTCAGGGAGTCCCACTAAGCATTGCAAATTATTTGATGCCTAACTAAACATACATTCCTCTTTCGTAAGGGATAGCAAGAAAATGTTTATAAAACTGAGTAAATAAATTACTTGAAATGTTATTCCTCACTCAAAAGCCACATTCTGCTGCTGGATGCACAGAACTGACACACAGGTTGAGGGGAAAAGTATATATACATTGATTACAGCATCGTCTCCAAGTATAAAGCAGGGTGAGATAAATTACAGCAAGATCTGTGCAGATTTGTGGTACGAAGCATTTCCATTTGTAACCGAGATAAGGCACACCAGGTGGGTACCACAAATGGTCAGAGGAGAAAGAGAAGAGGCAGCTGGTGGAGATGAGAAGTGTAAGAAACCAGCCATGTCCACAAAACTGAGTGGCTCTGACCTGCGTAACCATTTTGGTGAAGGCTTTGATCATTCTTCTCCCTGTCTAGCTGACAAACAGCTACACTGGCAAAACATCTACAGATAAACTGAGCAGTGTTTTTGCACAAATATCTGCCGTGCTGCTTCTTTGCTTGCGTTGGAACTCCCTTCTCCTTCATTACTCTTTTGTTCTTCTCCGCCGCGTGTAGTTTTAAATCAAACCCCAAAGCTCTCTGTACAGTGCCTGCTGCTGCTGTAATACAAACAGAAACTGGTCAACCATTTCGATTTGGTCTTGTGTTAGCCACAGAATGGAAAGTGTTTTCAAACGCATACCTTTTTCCCCCCTCCAAATCAGTCTTACAATCGATACTGTCCTGCTTTCAATTAAAATATTGCCACAGCGGATGTATCTATAAGGTGCCTAGAATTTCACAGTAGAAACTTATTACTTTTAATACAAAAGTTAGCCAAAATGATTGAATTCCTGAGTCAGCAGAAACGATACTGGTGATTTTATTCAGCATGTGTCCAATACGATTTTCCATTCGGAATCCACATTTTTTAATGCTTTTCTTATACCATTCTTAACATTACCTTCAGCTTTTATGGAGTCCCTTTAAAATTTTTTTTTTTTCAATTTGTTTACCAGAAAACTTAGATCTTAATGATTAAATAATAGGACATTTATATACATCAGTGGGTTTTCTCAGATACTGGGCTCTAAGTACATAGAATGTCTATTGAGTGAAAATAAAAAAGAAAACTCCAGTCATGCAAATCATCTTACAAACCATGTTCCATTTGCCTTGAAAATTTTTACTCTGTTACTGGCATATCATTTTAAAATTAAGCAGATAATCTTTTAAGGTTGCTTTGTCCATTTCCATTCGTTTGTTTTGCCATTTTGAAGAACTGACAGGCCACATGCTACTGCAGAAGGTACCGGCAGGCTAATAATGGTTCTGCTACCACCAACCACTCCAAGCCCTGGCGTGGATGTGTTTAAAAAAACCACCTAACCTTCAGCTAACTGCACTGGTTTATTTCTGAACAGCACATCACAATATCAGCATAGATAGCACATTGTAACCGGTTGGGTGATTCCACTTAATAATTTTTCAACACTAGGACCTTTCAGCATTTTAATTCTGGTTTCATTTATGAATTAAAGGTCATATATAGAGCACAAATGAGGTCTAAATTTCGTCACAGCAGACCACAGTTCCACATAAAGACAAATCTTCAAGTTATGTTGACCTGCTAGGAGACAAAGATAAACAGCACAGCAAACATGTACCTGCAATGCACTGCTTCCCTATTAAATATTAACTGTTTCATTTACATTTAAATGAACTGAGCAGTAATGGATAGACTTTCCAGTACTGCTATTCGGTGCTGCTGTCATGGAAAGAAGCTGAAGACAATGTGGGCTGTATGGGGGCAAATGACGCAATCTCAGCATCCGCTCAAGTGACTTCAATGATGACCATTCTCCAGTCTTGAAATATAATCCTACACAGCATTTTTTTTCCTCTCCCTCTGTAAACACATCTGTTCATAAATAACTTAGATGTCTCCTTGACATTCATGGTATGTAACTGAAGCTGAAGTAGAAAAGGATGGGTGGCGTACAGCACTGAGGAGATGTCACAGTACTTTTGTTCAGCATTTTTGTCAAGTGCAGGTTGCTAACGTCAGCCATCAGAGACGGGCGGGGTCACCCACCCATATTTTTCATGGGTCTTCACCAAACTCTTAAATGTTGCTTCAGCTTCCTTTCGACTGAATGACTTTTTTGATTTGCCAGCTTTTCTGCAGATACGGCCCTGCACCAAACAAAAAAGAAAACCTTCATTAAACACGCGAACACGCAGCTGGAAACCACAGCTTAACTTTTCAATGCGTCAGGCCAAGAGGCATTCACTTAACGGGTACCAGAAAGCAGAGTTCCCAAACTGGGGCAGAGAGATACATTATTAGAGATGATTAAAAATGATATGCAGTTAAAAAAAAAAAAAAAAGACATCTGCCGGGCTATTTCTTCCCAGCGAGCCCCTGTGCTGGCACGCTGCCCTGCATGCAGCAACCAGCGGCTGCTGCTGCGGCCGTGCCGCATGGCTCGCCTCCTCTCCGTGGCGCGGGGACCCCTGCAAGCAAACGAAGGGACCTCTGCCATAACGCACTGGGCGCGCAGACCCTCACGCCCGCCGCGTTCGGTCAGGGGCGCGGCCCTAAGCAAGAGGGACCGCAAGGGGCACACGAACACGCCACGGAAACGGTGCCTCGGCACGGCGGGACGCCGCATTCCACCGGCTCCTGGGGATGGGCGGGTTTTGCGAGCGTCCCCCGCGGCCCTTTCCAGCCCCAGGAGAGGAAGGGGCTCCC
>NW_009213735.1:14768-28085 GCF_000690835.1 Fulmarus glacialis
GGAGGCAGGCTGCTGCAGCCGGTGCCGAGGTACCAGCTTGCGGCTGGAGAGATGGAAAGAGGTTTCAAACCGGTTTTGATGCCACGCTCGTAAAAGTCCGAGGTGTGAATATCACAGAGTTGACGACTCTGGAGAACCATCATAAAAGCGGAGCGTTTCCGCGTGCTACGTCTCAGGGCTACCCGTATCTCACCCCCCACACCCTGCTGCCAACGCAGAGCATCACGAAAAATCACATCCATCCCAGGAAACACACTGCATTCTTCTTCTTCTTCCAATCTGACCCGTGAGAAACGAATAGCCCTGGCATTTCATAAAGGCAGGAGCACCTTAAAACCAACTTGCTTCCAACCTACATAAAAAACTCTAACTTGTTTATTACCCCTTTATGACAAGTTTGATAATAAATGAAAATATACAGATTTAAACATACTGCATCTTTATTACTTTGCAATTAAATATTACCTCTAAATGCACAGCAGTATATAATTTCAAATCCTTGTTTGGCAACATAAGACATTTGTTAAGTTATTAATAGCTTACCTTATTTTGCACATCGGTCCATGTCAATTACCAACTAACAGAAACACAAAAAAGAAATATAGCTGCAGATTTATTCCACTCTACAGCAATAATACCCTTTCAAGTATTTATGCCTATTGAATTTGTCACAAAATGGAGGTTTACTAAAGTCGTAAGTCTAATAATTTTTATAACTGCTTGCTAGACTGCACTGAAAGCCTTTTTTAGAATAAATGGTATTTGATGAGCAGGTACCATACTACAGTGTTACAATTATTAAGAACCAAGTTAGTATGTTCTCATTTTTTCCATTCCTTTGCTCAAAATGAATCATCAGGTTGCATCTTTTGCCTCCCATATTTTACCATCAGTTTGGAATTTTAACCAAAAAATTGTCATTTGTAATTGCATGCAACAAATAATACTGAGAAAATAATTACATAAAATAATACATGGAAGGAAAAAAAGGGGAAAAAAGAAAACAAACTCTGTCCTCTGAGTATCAAAGTTGTTTTTCCAGAGTAAAATGAATAAGCTTACTCTGTAGCGTGGACAAATCATCTAATTCTAGAAAGCTGTCACAATATTGCACAGATACGCTTTTGTGTTCAGCGCCGCTCTTATTATAACAAAATCATGGACACATGAGATAAAAAAGCTGTTTCCTACTCCTGTTTTAAGAAGTCATTTTTCCGTGCAGTTTGACTTCTCTTTCAGAGCCTACCTTAACTAAAGATTAGGAACAGCCTCTAATTCCCACCTCCATTTATTCACAGCCAATTTATACCCATTTGATTTTCACGAAATAGCTATTTTACCTGTCAATGCTTTTCTTCGCCTTCCTACCTAGTCGCCATTTACAGACGAGCAACGTATTTCCTCTTTAAATATCCTTTGATAGATGAAACAGCAAGACACCGTCCCCTAAACTAATCTGGCAATTAATACTTCCCAAATAAGGATGATCTGAATGGTACTTGATTTAACCCCGTTAAGAAATTTTCTTAGAAAGTGTTCCTTTTTGGTTTTATTTAATTATTCCTTTTGTCAAAACTAGGTAACATTTTTAAAATCTCATGATTGCTAGTTCTAATAGTCTCTTCTCTCAAGAATTGCTATTCCAGTTGGGTGCTCAAAGCATAACACGTTCTCATTGACTAATTATCTTAGATATCCTGCAGGAGTATTTTTGTTGTTACAAAACATGTTTTGTATTTTCTTCCTAATCCGAGCTTTTGTTGGAAGCATACTTAGAGAAACATAGGAAAAGATAAAGCAAAGTGCAACAGAGGATGAAATCAGCACAGGAAATGCTGTCCTCAAAGTCTCACCAATTAAATACTTTTGAAAGTAAATGTAAACCTACTCTACTCCTTAATTTCTGGATTAGGTCCATTTGGCATCTCTTGTCTTATACATACGATTTTTTACCATTTAAGGCTTTGATACCTTTCTGAATTGTGTGCATAGCACTTAGCACAGTATGATCCATGTCTTTCCCAGTTTTATCAAAGTATGAATACTAATCTGAACCTAGAAATAGGATCTGTGCATTGAGAACAGCTATCGCTCATATGCAGTGTCAGCTACTTACTGCTTTCAAATAGGGAAAGTAAGAATTCTTTGGTGTTGCAATAATGCAGTGAATAGAATCACATTATCTAAAATGTTACTGGAGCCACAGGAGATGAAATGAGCATTGTTCCATGAGTTTATTCTCATACTTCTTTGTTATTAATGTAACAGATCATTAAATCCACTTCTAAAAGGCATTCTGGTACCATATGCAGGTTGTATGTAACGCGCATCATCAAAGACCAGCTAATTCTACCCGACTGTAGTCCACGTATTTCTATGTTTATACAGAAAGTATGTGTGGCATGGTTAGCACTGCCTCTCATTAACCAATATCCTGCCAAGTGTTTATAATTTGGATAAAATTTAACCTCATGGACTGAAAGTTTCCCTTTTTGGTGCCTCAAGTAAACCTGAGGTAAAAAGAAAGAAGGGTGGAATTTCAGTCAACACAGTTCAGATGCTTTTGAGTCTATACTTGAGTGGTATCTAATGTCTTAGTGATTTTTAGCTTTTTGCCATTCCCACAGAACTCTTCCCAAGTTTAACTAAAAATGGCATTTTGGACACAATTATAAAGGAAAGTGTCAAACAACCATGTTACCAGCTCTGACTACAGTTTATTTTCAGATTGCTACTTAAATATGCAGTCATTTTAACTCTGGTCAGGAGACTATGAGCTGCTGCATTCTGTAAATATGATAAATATGGTAAATACAGTATGCAAATACAGCGCTGGCCATAGCTCAATCGCGCACACCTGCATTTCGACTAATCTCTAAACCATGCACGTCACTACTGCCGTGGAAAGGAATATCGATCATTTGCACGGCCAATGTTTTGATGTGTCCAGCACCAAATCAAGAAAAGATATCAAACGGATACCTGAGCAAGATCAAAACATTCCACAAAAGATTAAAAACAACAGACAAAACCCAATAAAGCCTTTCATAACGATATTAATGTCGACTTCAGCTCTGAAAAGTCGCACCAGGAGCTTATTGAAATAGCTGCAATACTTTCAGACGCTCACAGAGCGCTTTTCATAAAGGGATAACTGAAAACCTAATTAAAATAAAGAGTTGGAGAGAACATTTCAGATTTTGCCATCTGCTGTGACTTCATGTACTTATCGAGATACAATTTTAACAAGCTAGAAACACATGAAAGGTGAAAGTAATGCCACAGCATCCAACTGGTTTACGCAGCCATGCTGAAATGCACGGAGACAAGCGCTGCCCTCAGCCGCCTCACGCACTCCTGCTCCTGCTGCGCCGAGGGTGCGCGGCGCGGTGAGCAACCGCACGCCGCTCACCGACTCTTTGCCCAAACTAATGCGTTTGGACAAACAGCTGATAAGGATCCAGTCTAGAACCCTGCTAGGAGAAAGACCTCCTGGAGCACAGTCTGCTGCGGGTAGCCTTCTCAGGACCCTGGCCATACCGAGGGACCGCTCCCTCCCACCATGTTCAGCAAAAGACCCGAGGTCAATCTCGCATGTGATTTGGCACCCACGTTTACTGACCACCGTGGGCAAATCTGGGAGCTTTTCTGCTTCTCAGTGATGCCGCAGTAGTCTCCACGTTCTTCCACAATCATCAGCGCGTCAGCATGTCCTCCCTTTCAGAACGCTACGTGACACTGAAGCGCATCCTCAAAAATATTCACCTCAACATCTAATAGCTCTTTAAAGTCCTTCAGTACCATTATCAGCAACGTGCCATATCTTTTCTTCCCCAACACCACCATGTCACAGAGTGCTCCGAAGACACAGTTATGTCCTGTACAGAGATCCAAATATGAAGCCTGAAGCTCTTTAGCCCTGTAATCCTGCTACAACCACGTATCTGCCCACGTCTGGCCTGTGTGTCATGAAAAACAGTTCTGACGTTTCTTCCGGTATTTCCAGAATCAGGATGGCCTCAGGGGGATTTCTTTGGCAGCGATGAAGGGATTTATCTCTCTCGTCAAAACAACTATAGTAGCTCCCAGACCAAAACTCAACAGTTTTGGCATAGCACACAGCGTCAGGTGTGCTTCCATGTTGTATCACTTTTGGAACTGCCTGGAAGGACAGGACTACGTAACGGTGGCCAGCCTTTCACAGGATCATACAATCACCAAAGTGTTGGCTGGAAGGGACTTATGGAGGTCTGCAAGTCCAACTTAGTTACTTGGAGCTTATCTGCCAACATAGGTCAGCCGTGGCACTGCGTAGCCAGGTCCTGAATCCTTCAAGATTGTGCTCAGTCCTCTCCTGATGCAAGTCCCTGTGTTACTAGGTCCCAAATTTTCAGAGATTTCTTGTACGCAGTCACCAGCCCTTACAGGACGGAGGTTATTCTGGAAATAGCACAAGCCCCTGTGCTACAGGTCTCTGCGATGCCACAGCAAACCCTTCAGGCACATCCAGACTGTTTTTCCTGGACTGCTTAACTAAAAGTTGTATTCATTGCAAACAGTACGCAGCTAATAGACTCACAAGCAGGCAAGCCTTCACGTTGTTAGCACTGGTCTTAACGCAAACTCCTCAGCCCTCCATTCCTTTCATTAATCCTGGATATGCAAATAACTTGAGGTTGGTCTTCCAAGGGCAAATCATACCTGCCTTCTGCACATGGGGCTAAATGTGGCCCATCATTTAAACCAGCATAAGGGTGCATGGGTACAATTTCATTTTCTCCCTTCGTCTCTTAAGAGATCTCTATAGCAGGCTCCAGCGACCCCTTCTAGCTAAATGTCAAGAGACGGAAAACAAGCAAAGGTTTAGAGAGGTACACAAAAGACTGTGGGAAGTCACTGTGCCACACGCTGACTCTATGGTGATCCCTCCAAGGACAGGAAGGAGACCCACAAGGATCCAGGTCTGTTGTCCCAGGCTTCTCCATGGATGATGGATTTTCTAAGAGCTGGAGCACACTATGAGTCCCCAGTATGTAACGTGTTCCACTAATGTGCCAGCGACCAATGGCTTTGGGCCTCAACTGTTCAAAGCCGCATACTGTGCAAACATACTCAAATCTTTTCTGATAAGTAACAGAGGAACACAGTGCTTAAGCCTGAACCGGTCCTATTCTAGAATATTTAAACAAGTTTTCAGAGAAAAATATTTAGACTGGCTTTAGAGAAGCATTCAAAAGCAGAGCAATGCTGAAGTGAGCTACTGTCGTGCTCTCAGTGCAATGACTGCAACGTGTCACAACATCATTGCTGGAGTGCAATATACACAGTCTCTCCTCCCAATTACATGGTTTGTAATTTTTTTCCATCATGTACTGATGAGGCACAGTTAATCATGTCTCAAAAACTGCACACAATTTATATTGCACTATATATAATTATTAGCTATAGCTAAAACAAAGCAATATAGAAAATGATGCAGACAAATACTGTTAATGTTGCAGCACAAGTGAATTAAAAATGGGATGTTTTCCTGCAAATGTGTAATTTCTGAAGCAGTATTTTCACGCCTTTTTTGGTCTCCTTTTTAAGAATAATCCACACAAAGAAGTGAAAACTCAGCAAGTTCCAGCTTTAAAACATCCTATAAATTGCTCCTTCTGGGAGTGTGACTGATCTTTGTTCAGGAAAAAGAAATCCGAGTTCCAGCTGAGTAATTATTAATGCTCACTCGTCTGTGTGCAGCCTGGTGCAAGTAGCTCTTAATCGATACAAACACTTACAGCCCCGATCCCTGTCTGACAGCTACAGAGCACTGCGCTGCTCTTCCCCGCCTTTCCCTAAGAAACTCCCTTCCTGCATTTTACGGGCGGGACAAACTCTGCATCGGCAAAAGAACAAGAAAATTTTGACAGTCGACCACATTCTTGGAAGGTGCCTCTAGCACCTCCAGGGCCGAAGGTGCCGCCTTACGACACGGTGGGCTTCCGTCGAAGGAGGTGGTCCCTGTCCCCTGCCGTCAAATGGGCACCTGCTAGTCTAGACAATGAAGGGTCTTTTTCTCTGTCTGTCTTCTGCCAAGCTCCCTGGATGACTTCTCTGTGGAATCAGGCACCAGCAGAGCTGCCGAGGGCAAGTCCAGGTGAAAAGGCTGGGAGCATGACAGCCCCTCTTCGCATCAGCCCACAGGCCCCCCACATCAGGAACTTGAAGTTACTCAAGTTAAACACAGCCACAGGTGTAAACCCAACCAAAGCAAAGCAAACCATCCTTCATGACAGGTTGTAAAGGCAAAGGAGCTACAGCCCAGACAACAATGTCTGTCTCCACATTTCCCAAAGTTTCACCATGCTAAAAAAAAAAACAAACCTCAACTACCACGGTTTCCAGCTGGAGTTAAGGACCAACGCTGTGGAGTGCTCAGCACCCTCCAGAAATGCCTCTGTGGAGTACGACTCAGACCAACCCCAAGCCACACGCTTTTCAAAAATACGATGATATTCAACAGAAACCTGGCATTATTTACAAGCGAGACAACTGGATCCTGCGCACATTAAATTTAACATATATTTTGAGCCATTCAGACAGCATAATCACCACAGCCCCTGAAGTTCTCCCTGTTTAGCCACGGAGTAATTGCACCTGGCAATCCTTCCATCCTCCCACTTCCCTTCGCGCCTCATGTCAGCGTTACCTTTTTTGACAGTTACAGGAGAAGATCATTTGTAAACTGGAAACTGCATGGGAAGGACTGAATACGTCAATGAAAAGAAGAGATCTTCACTGGCTCTCATCAGCCCAAAAGAGCTTAGATGGGAAAAAGAAACACAGCTAGTATTACGTTTCCTAACCAACGTCCCCCACTGCGAGAGCAGATGCCCGCTCCGGGGACATGCCTCGGATCACGCCTGGCAATAAGACTCCCGTGATACAAGGGCCAGAATTACTGTGGAGTTACAAATCTTCGATCTGGAAGTCTCTGGTCATGCGCGGAAATCCCTGGGCATTGTGTAGATGCTAGGAAATCTGCGTATTTTCAAGTCTAGCCTGTATAAGGAAGAGTAAATCTTCCTCACAATAGAAAGTGGGTTATTTAGGTTACTCCTCCAGCAGGACACGTCGTCACCCCTCGGGACTAGGCTTTCTGCAGTTGAGAAAATACAATTCTTCAGCAAAGTATCTGACAAAACACCCAAATGCTACACAGTTCTCCCTGTGTAAAAAAAAACCTGAACACTTTCACTGAAGAAAATGAGGACTTCTTTTATAATTCAGGGAAGAAGAATCTTGCTCTTTTGAGCAAATTCAATTTTCTTATGATCCAAAGCGACAATTCTTTAAAATTCTTATTTAGGAGATCAGCCAAGTACTGCCAGGAAGAATTAGTTCTACCTGCCATAAAAGCATGCTTTAAAATAAGCAGTTTGTTTCAATTTAGTGATTTAACTTATTTGATGACTATTTTAACGCTAAGGATGATAGCTGAAAGTATTTTAACATTTTCCTTTTTATGCTTTGAAGGGGTAAAATGGAGGTTATGTTCCCCCTGCTTTTTAAAAGAATTAAAACAGCCTCCTACTTCAATGAGTTGGAATCCCTGTGTCTTCATTCCTCTCAGTAGAATGTATTTGCATGATAATAGTGGATAGTCAGAACAGCAATATATCAGAATACACATGAACAATGTTTTTTCCAGCCCATTCATCAGTCCCAGCATCTCAACATAGCAAATATATACGCTCCCACTTAAACTTCAGCTTGAAATTCCTAGGTTTCTCAGTTGCAATACAAGAGAAATCTTAGAAGGCCAATATATCTGATTTTCCTCTGTAGCTAAACAGTATTCTTTGTTACCTCTTTGGCCCAGTATTTATACCTTTTCATGGGGAACAAGCCCCACAATATATTCTTTGTCTCCTCTGTAATCTTTGTATATGAGTCAATGTGTTTTTCAACCATGGACCTAAAGGAACATTTCTTCCCTTGATGATAACTGGCATCATTTGCTCAAGCAACTAATTGAAAGCAAAAAGCAAGCCGGTTTTATTTTTTAAAGCCCTAATACGATACAATGGCTCCAAATAATTGAGGCACCTCTGTGTTCTCTATACATTTCTGCCGCCTTTGAGATTAGCTGATTTATTCATGGCTACAGTCCTCCAACCCAGCATCTGGACTATGAAAACCCATGGATTTGCAATTAATTTCTGCTACACGTATTTGAAAGACCTGGAGTCTGCTGACCTCCTGGACGCCATGCAAGTCCCATCTGCTATCTGCTCACTCATACTTTTGTTTGAAAGGCTGAAGAGGGAGTAATTTAGACTATGATTAACTGCTACCTTCTGTATCTGTTTTTCATAGAACAAGCCCATTTCTCCTGTTTCAATCTGGTAGAAGTCAGCTGGGATACTTGTATTTCTAAAACGGAAAGATAAATCCGTCCAATGGTCATACAAGGCACGTATCTCTTGAAGCAAACTAACGGGATTCCACTGAGGTATTTCTAATATTGCAATACAAGGGACGAAAGTACTATATGCCAACAACTGTTATTTGAATTCAGGAAATTTTCCTATAGAAAATGAAATTTTAATTACAAATTATATTTTGTTTTTGATTTAAATCATTATACAGAAGCCCACCACAGCAAGAGTACTTGGTACTAGGGGTTCCCCATTCCTATTTTAGTATGTCCCGACAAAATTTTTATGCTCCCTTCACTGGAAGAATAAGGGAGTATTTTCCTCAAAAGTACGAACTTTTTCCACGACATAATCTGCAGAGTCGACAGTTACCTGAGAGCTGCCTTTGGCTGGCAGCCCTGTCCCCAGCCTCCACAGAGAGAACAAGGGACTCACAAAAAGGAGGACAAGGCTGCTTCTGGTCAACGCTACTGCAAGCTTAAGCCCAAAGTCCTCAAGGCATCAGGTGCAGCTGTGTTAGGCGTTCTCCAAAAAAAAAAAATTCCCAATACATTATTTGGACACTGGCACACATAGCTTAGTCTTCTCTTAAACTTCCACCAAACCAGCACCAAATCATTACTCTCCAGTGAGAAACGTGTCTATTAGAGGACACAAAATCCTCCTCCACTTTTTGACAAAGTCTGCTCCTTTTCATTTGGGACGGTATCATTCACCATGTTTTCAAAGGAGAGAGATGACTCCTCCCTGAAACGCGGGCGCTGGCCTCAGCCGTGGGCGTTGCTCAAGGAGAGCCACGACGAACCTCCCGCTGCCTCATGGCTCTCCTACGACCGGCACTGTTCCCCTTCCTTCCTTCCGTTATTAATACTGTCGTGACAACAGCACTGTTATCAGGAAGCGAAGAGCAACCGACTCATTTTTCAATTTAAATTATCAATAAACCGTTTTAAAGGGTGCTGCTAAGAAGGAATAACGCTCAGCGGGCCACTTCCACAGCCTGGATAGACGGACAGACAAGGGAGGCTCTGCCTAGACAGGCATGTCCAACAGTTGCCTCCAGGACAACAAACAAATCATTTTGTTAGCGTCACCCCACCTCCTTGGCTGACACCCCAGCTCCACGGCAGCTCACGGCGACCATTTCGTTGGGGGGCCAGGCTTTCGCCCATGATGACGGGAGCCAGCGAGCAGCTGACTGTGCAGGAAGCAAGTACAAAGTCATCCCCTTAAAACCAAGGCTACAGTTGAGTTAAGGACAACAACGAGTTTTTTAAAATAAGACTCTGGATCCCAGACAGATAAGCACTGAGAATTCCCCTCAAGATACTCACTAGAGCTGTGTGAATAATTGATTTTCTCAGCTGAATAGCTGAAGCAACCAACCAAACAAACCCCAACTTGAAAAAAAGCGTGTTGTTCAGGACTCTTGAATTGTTTCATTCAAACAGAAATTGTCTCTCTTCCATTTTAAACATTTTTTTTCCCAGACAAAAAAATATCTAAAAATGCAATACTAGATTTGTGATAAGAAGAAAGGGTCCCTTAAGGTAGGACATCTCTCATGCAAGGGTATGCATCCCTTAAGGTAGGGCATCTCTCAAGCAAGGGTATGCATCCCTTAAGATAGGACATCTCTCAAGCAAGGTCACCTGAGGCGCATGGTTCCTGCTTGGTGAAATCTGGCGAAGCAGCCACCCTGCTTTAAAATCCAGCCCCTGGGAGATATGCTCAGGTTTGGGAACCTAGACCCAGGTTTTCCCGCATACAAGGGCAATGCTGAAAAGCAAGGGAAAAGCGTTACCCCTCAATTTCTTTATTGCACACTTCAGTCTCCTTATGGACATAACTCCTGAGTCAAATGTTTCACCTGTGAGACGTCAGAATGACTTCTCTCAACTTTTCTTTTCCTCTGCTAAAAGGTCTGTGAAATCCATTAAAAAATGTGAATTTCTCAAGAACCTTGACTGCCCAAAAATGTATTTTCAGTGTTAGTTTCATCAGCTTTTTGATCATTTCGTCAAAAAAAAAAAAAAAAGGTCATATATGTTGAAAGGTTACTGTTAGCTCTGACAAAACTACAGACCAAGAAGTGCTGCGTTTCCCTCCGAAGAAGGAAGAACCGGCAGAAACCAGCAGCGTTACAGTTAGCACAATGGCGAAATGGGACTGATGAGAAACGCTGAATGAAATCACCTCGGTTTTATCACTCAGATTGCCAGGAGGGGGAAGGTGCGCTGGCGGGAAGTTCAGTCCAGCCCACTCACCCCAGCGCCCGCGCCAGCGAGGCGCGCTTTCGCGTGCGTCACAGGCGCGAGTATTCACGATGATTTCACGCTAAATCATGGCGCTGCGAACCGGTGACATTTCCCGGGAAGGCCCCATTTATGCCGGCAGCGCCCCGTCTCCCGCTCGGCCTCGTGGCTGCCGCCATTTGCTCGTGCGGGGTGGTTTTGAGGCGGTGGAGAACGGACCTCGCCCTTCCAGCCTTTCTGATTAATAGCAAACGTGCTGAGTATTTCACGCTATTGCAGGGTGCAGGCTGCCTACAAAAATTGCACAATTAACCTGGTGTAGGCCATCGCTATTTGTTCAGGACGGCTCCTGGCAGGGACTACCCACAGCACGGCGAGAGTTACCCAAAACCAGCCCCGCAGCTCCGGGAAACGCAGCGCCTCGTCTCTCCGTGCTTCAGCGGCTCTGTTTTCATGTTTAACAAAATACGGTCACAAGTAGATCACCTGTAAAGCGGAAAGTGAAAGGGGGACAGGGGCGCGCGGGCGGTATCGTGAGCCCCGTGATGGCGCGGAGCCGGGGTTACGTAAGGAGGGGCGCGCGATGACAGAGACGCGGCTCCCGTGACACGGAGCCCGGCTGCGATGACAGGCTGGCAACCCGCCACGGACTGCACCGCTGTAACCCAGAAATTAAATTTACTGTATTGCCTATTAACACTTCCACTTGGAAGGCATGTTCCGAGACTTTGAAAACGTGCATGTCACACCTATTTAACTGCTAAGTTACTGGCAGCAATTTATTTCAGCCTTTTATTTTGTCCCACATGCATTCTCTTTTTTTACAATCAATGTCGTAAACTTCTGGAAGAATGTTACGGAAACTCTTGCACTTTAAGTGTGTTTGTTAATGATGCACACATAAAAATCCTCTGCTATCAGAAATTACTACTGTTTTCTGGAAATCTTTTATGTGGTTTAGGGAAGAAAATTATCAGATTATATAGCTTAATATTTATTACTAATAAAACAATTTAGTACTTTTCTTTACTGAGCCATTTTATGATCCCAGTAAACCTTAATTTAACCAGTTTACATTCCACATTCAATACTGCAGAAAGACGCTGAATTGTTAAAAAAATGGAGAGAATTTAGCACTGTCCTTCTAAATCCTTGTTTAAAATAATGAGAACGATGATCACTATAAAAAGAGATGGGTTAACGAATAGTGAGATGTGGTAAGAGTAGCTACACACCTCCAACATATCCCAGGCGCAATGTAAATTAAGGCTCTTTTTTTTTTGGTAGATGTTTTTTATATCCCAAGGTGACCTAGAAAACTTGACCTCTTCAAATGAAGTGCAGAGAAAAATACTATCTGGTTAAAAACCAGGAGCAGTAGGTCCAAATCAAACAGGGAAAAAGGAGGGAAAGCCACTCACAAAAGAGTCTGTTAAATAATCAAAATTAATTTTCTGCCTTAAGAGAAACCAAACCTTTACTTCTGCTCATGCAAGCAGTTCCATAGAGGCAAACAGGAGTAACCTCATTTTTAAACAAATGAAAAATACGTTATTATTTACTCCTTCCCCCTCTCCTTGCCAAGATATGAATTTAAGAACTTACTTAGCGTCATTTACTGACAGGCGTGGAGCTGTGCATGTCCCCTGGGTTCAAGGGCATTCATGAAGTGAACAGGAAAATCACCCTGCCACAGCCATGTGTATATTGCCCACTACAATAACCACAAAGAAAGACTGGCTACGAGTTTCACCAGCAATATTTACCCATTTATTAAAAACGCCTTATGAAATACTTCTAAGCATATTCTGCAGGAGAGAAAGAAAAAAAGCATAAGACGCATTGATTCAGCTCAGACGAGATCCTCTGCCGGGGAAACCAGGGACCTCCTCTGGAGAGGAGAGCTGGCAGGAACCGTCTAGCCGCTCTAACTGCAGTACATAGCCGAAATTACTTGTTCCTTTCAGGCAGGGAGATTTTAAACTGGTACAACTTTGCCGGCAGCTCAGACGGCAATTCCAGGTGTGACCCCGTGCCACACCTCTGCCCTGTGCGCCAAACCCGGGAGCACGGGGGTTGCCTCTTCTCCCCCGAGAGATGCTATGCGGGACGGCACCAGACAAAGACCGCGGAGCAGCAGCTCCAGCGTCGCACCCTATGCCAGCGGCAGCGCTTCACGCAGGAGACCAGCAAGTATGGCTGACGAGTTGGTGAAGGGCAGCAGGTGGAGGACTCGAATCCCAAACCCCACTGGAGCCTGAAGAGCCCCTTTTGCCTTGGGGCGAGGGAGGTGCCCTTTGGGGGCAACGGGCTTGATGCCTTGGTGCCACATGCAGCAGAGCCAAGCATAGGGACAAGAGGAGGACCTGGTGGAGGCATCTGCTCCTTGCCCCACCAAGCTGCCCTGCACCTCTGCTGCGCCTGCCCGAGAAGAGACCCCAGAGCAAAACACGTGTGTCCCTGCCTCCTTCCCACCACTGATGCCAGGTCCTTGGGGGAGACCTGCCACCCAGGCCTGGCCAAGGTCAGCCGCAGGAGGGGCTTGACCCGCTGCCCTTTGGGGTTCCCATCCAAACAGGCACACAGATGCACGCCCCCCGCCATGCACACGCAGAGCGAGAGCCCACGGACCCCCTACC
>NW_009213736.1:0-211 GCF_000690835.1 Fulmarus glacialis
GAGCATCCATCACCCTGTGGAGAGCACCCATCACTCCATGGAGAGCACGCATCGCGACATGAAGAGCACCCTCGCGACATGAAGAGCAACCATCGCCCCATGGAGAGCACCCATCGCTCCATGGAAAGCCCCACAGCCCGGCTACCACAAAGCCATCGGGTCCAAGACGCAAAACCCTCCCGGCAGTGCGCGAGCCCCCTCGGGTTGTATT
>NW_009213736.1:547-782 GCF_000690835.1 Fulmarus glacialis
GGGGGGGGGGGGGCGCCTGCCGGTGCGGCCCCGGGTTAAAGGCAGGAGCTGCGGGCAGGGCAGGGGCAGCTGGCAGGGCAAAACATAACCGCAGAGCGACGGCTTTTTTTAATAACTTTAAAAAATATATAGCCTATGGAAAAAAAACCAACCCAGGCTCCATCTCAGTCATCTGAATCGGTGTCGTGACGTTGCTTGACCCCACGGGATGGGGGAGACCTGCTCCTGCTCCTCT
>NW_009213737.1:0-3794 GCF_000690835.1 Fulmarus glacialis
CTTCCGACCCAAACTGTTCTATGATTCTAAGTCTTTTGTTTATTTATTTATACTAGAGGCTAAATGGCAACTATTTGTTTTATTTTGCTGTTAATTCTTGTCTGGCATTCCAAACAGGCTAGCTGTGGTCCAGTTTGAAAAGCCCTTGGAAATACTGTATAGAATTTTGTGTAAGCACATCCACAGCTTGTATTTATGAATATATATGGACTGCAGTCAATCAGACAAAAAGAAAATGAAGTCAGCACATCCACAGGTGGTATTTATGAATATTTGGACTGCAGTCAGTCAGACAAAAAGAAAATGAAGTCAGGTCACCCAAAAGAAAACAAGACAAAACATCCTAAAATAATAAAAACAGAAATCAAAAATGCTTCCCCTTTTGCTTTTCAGATTTCTTGCTGAGCACTCTCAGTAATAACATTGAAAGTGATTAATAGTATTAAGTTTTAGGATATATAATTGTTGTGTACAACTGCGTTTCCTTAGCTACAGCTTTGAGAGACACAATTTCACAAATATTCTTAATATTCTGAAACAGCCTGAGTATAGGCTGCAATAAATGCAAAAAAGTGAACTTTTGACATTTCATGTATTTTTAAAATATTTCTCCCTGTTACCTGGTATGTAAGTTTTCTTCTAAAAGAGGAATTTTTATCAATAAGGAAGGAAGAAATCATACATAAAATAACAGTTTGGTATTCTGATAGCTGATTTTCACATAAACAGCAAGAAGCTGCTGTAAATTAAATGTTTCCTGAAAAAAAAATTTAAAACACAGTAGGAGGGGCATTAGTTAACATTAAGGCAAACACAATTATCTGCTGACTACATTGTATTAAAAATAGCTAACAGCAATAATTCTTTGCCTTCTTCCATCATTGCAGGTATGTTATAAAATTAGTTCATGTAAACACATTGGACAGCAGTAAAATACTCCTTAATGATTTTCCATATGCCAATGTGATCCTTGGCCACAGAAGTAATTTTTAGTTGTGAAGAAACATATTAACCATGTTCAGTATGACCGGTTTAAAATTATCTTATTTTCAGTGGGCACAATGAAGAAGTATTTGTGGTAAACATGAAATAAACCCAATTTTTTTTTAACATATATACCTATATATAAATAATGTATTTTCCTCTTATACTTGTCTTATACCCATGTGTGGAAATATGAAAGATGGCCATGTATGGTCCTTTGTTCCCAGAATCCTGTTGTCTCCAGGTAGAACTCCCGCAGCTACCCTAATACTATATCTGAGAGAAAGATGAGGAAAAACCAACCAAACAAAAGATCCATAGCCCTTTCCAGAGAGTTGAACCTCAGGAACTTTGCTTTCTCATGTGTTGTTTTGTTATCATTCTGCCAGAGCGTTCTGCCCCAAAAGGTAAAGATGTCTGTTTTGATTTGTGTATAAATAAAATGTTTGTCTTAAGTATTTGCTTTTAATGATGTTTCTACTAATGTCAGTTACACTATTTACCCAATAATTTCATATTCAGATACAATTATTTGAATATTATTCACTTATTTCAAACAAGTGAAAACTCTGGGATAGGTTATGTCCTAACCTAAAGCAAAGATAGTTAATCTGTGCTCACATCAGTATCAATGAGAGCTGATTTTTTCTTTTTTAGTTCTATATGCTTTGACAATGTGAAACCCTTTTTTTTATGGTTAAAATAATCATTTTTCTACAAATACTGTTCTTCTGAACCACTATTTTAAATGATCAAATAATAGAAATAATATTGCATAAAAGAATAATGTATATGCTAGCTAAATTTTGCTTTTTAGTTATCTCTGAGACAACAATTATTTAAAAAGATCTGGAACTAATTCTGAGGCATGTTGCAGAGCTGTTTTAAAACAGTTTGTGAGTCATGTAGAGAGAGAAGGAAAAGGTACAAGGAAAAAAGGTACAAAGTATACATATTTTTGCTGATAACTGATGGCTAGAGGCATTTTTGCATTTTGGAAGTACATTTATTTATAATTATAAAATGCAATTCTAAAATTCCTTTGCAATTAATAAAAACTATTTCTAAAAACAAGTTATGTTGCTGAGAACTCCAAGCATTACATATATGATAAATAATTCTTCCTCTGAGGAACTCCGTGTATTTTCAATTTGAATCTCTTCTTGTTGGCCTACAGAAATTCCAGGTCTGTTCAGGGGTGCAGTTCTACTCATTCTGAAGTAACTTACTTGACCCATCTGTAAAAAGGAAGACAACTCTTGATCCAGTTTAGTTCTTTTATATATACTGTATTAGACAGAACTACTACTCTGTCCACATGTCCAGTTAAGTAGTTATATTCAATGGTAACTCATTTGATCAGTGAGAATTGATTACTTTGATCACTTGGACATGGATGAAGTCCAGAGTGTTGCAATTCAAAAGGGCTGCATCCTGTCTGTGTTCTTTTTTGAGAAAGACTTTTTTTTTTTTTTCTTTTTGCATCCAGTGTATCAAGGAGAGTCAGATATGGAAACTCATTCTCACGTTGTATTGACGTTTCTGCTGCTCTTCTCAAACAAAGCAGGATGCACAGATTGGAATGCTACTGTGTTTGTTTTCTGTAAGCCTTCAAGTGGGCCATCATATTATTAATTAAGGTCTTGGGTGTACTTCTAAGCTCAGAGCTTTAGAAAAAAAGTTGGAGCTACTCCCTTCTGCCTCATTGTCTGGCCACATATTACACCCAAGATCTGCCTAGCTAAGTCTCAACTCTCAATTCAATACAAGCTCTGTCTTGTGAATAGGAAATTAATTTAAAGAACTGTAGAGAATAATGATAACTTACATAGTCTTACTATATATGGTGGTATGTGGAAATTATGAACTGTAAGAGTCAAATGAGACTGACAATCTCAGAGCAAACTTTTTTGATTACACAGACCTGGTGTTCCAATGGTAGTTAGAAACTTAACAATGAGTAGCACACAGGGGAATTTGAACACAAATACAACATTTGAAATGGAAAAGATAATGCCCAAGTAGGTCCCCACTTTGTGTGTGTGCTTCAACCCTTTGATTGCCATGGAAGTTTGCTATTAAGTGTTAGGAGTCTATAGGGATGTATATTTGGCTGCCTTTTTTATGCAATTTATTTCTAATTGATTTTGAAGAAAGAAATTTCCATACCTCATGAAGATGTCTCAGCCTATAGCAGCAGATTTTAAAATACAGCATTATAACTCAGTATTTGTTATTATTTGTTATTCCGTATACTTTCTTCTATTTGAAAAAGAAATATTTTGGATAATACTCAAATGTCAAATTAACTTTTTTCAGAAAAATGATGCTTGTGACTTGGGACACTTTTTAGACTCTTTTATGCTCTGTTCCTTTCACAGCCCTTGAAACATTAGTGGTCTGCATAGTCTTTGGACATGAGAGTGCGTTTCTTTTGCTGTTCCCTCTTGGGAGCAGTATCCCAGGGAAGCCCAGGGTTTCTTATAGCTTACACTAGCCTGTTTGGTTCCCATTATACTATTTATTATAGGAAGCCTTGTAAGAGAAATGCTTTTGACATACTTGGGCGCTCTCAGCTCTCTTCTGTTTCTTGTCTTTATTTTCTCATCATGATTCTTTAGGTCAGACACAGTAAGGCTACATTTATATAATCTACATGTATTAGCATTGAAAAGCATCCTCGTGTGCACTGCTTGTAGAGCCTCTTGGGCATATTTTGGAAGTTATTTGTTTTACCTGTGTTGTAGGGGCCGCTTTTGAGTCAAAGTATACTATGGTGTGAAAGGGATAGGTGCTTCCCGCCCCCCCCC
>NW_009213737.1:3825-27806 GCF_000690835.1 Fulmarus glacialis
CGCCCCCTGGAAAGGGGTCATGAATTCATGTGCTTTTTTTTCTACAGATGTACATCTACTTAAAAAAGCGACTGGGGAGGGCTGTGCAGTGTTTAAGTATTCTGCATGATCTGAAAGCTTTGTTGATTCTTTTGACAGGGTGGTTTTGTATTTATGTGCAGTGGGAGATCAGATTGAAATGAATACCATTTATAAGGCAATGGGTCATAATCTTTGCTTTAAGAGAAACATTAGACTTGTGCATTGTCTATTAGTGCAGCGTGCTTTGAGGACAACCATATTGGCCTAAGGCATTTCTTCAACTGAAATTTATTATAAATCTTTTCCAAAATGCGCAAAACCAAAAGTTCTCTTTTGAGGTATCAAATAGCATGTATTTGACTAAGTTGAACGCAATAAGTATATTTTCATATAGTTGAAGCCAGTTTTCCTGAAGGCATTTGACCCAAGGCATCATCCAGCACATGGGGATGGAATTCAGAAAAGAAAGTCCAGAAGAGATTGTCTTTTGGCTTTACCTACTCATACATTAGGTACAGAGTTTATGTTAGGATTCTGAATTTGTGACGGAGGAAAACTGTAAGAGTGATTGAGTTGTAGTAAACTAAAATGATGGTAGTGGTGTATCCTATGTTAGTAAGGAAGAAATTTTTTTGTTCCTTCATTATTTCTCAGTATAAATAAACTCTCTCCAAACATTAAAAGCAAAATGGGATAAAATACTAACTTTGTTATGTACTACTTACATTATCTCCTGTGAAAAAGTCGGTTTCTTCCAGTGTTTCCTGAAAGTCCTTCTAACAATTACAAAATTTTCATTGTTATCTTTGTCTTTTGGATGATTTTGCTATGGTGTTACATTCTTTAGAACATAATCTCCTGATTATTTTATCTCTCAAATTTTTAAAACAATTCTGGAAATAATAATTGCACTGTAATTTGTTATTCAAAGATTCATATATCAGACTTCGATCATATTTCTTGAAAGTGAGCATGTATATGCAAAAAATTAGGGATAAATAATCTAAAATTTGTTTAGAAAATTGACCTCTTCCCACAAACCCTTTTAAAGAAAATAGGAGGAGCAGCAGTACCAGAAAGAACTGTACTCTTATATTTGGTACCCAGCTGACCATAGTCAAATAATCCTTCAAATGAAAAATTATCTATGTAATTATCAGTATATTTAGTGACCTTCATAAGGCATAGAATTCTGTTCAGTGTCATGAATGTGCTGCATTCCACAGGGTGTTACCTCTCTTATTTCTATGCAGTTTTCAATATCAAAGAGTATTTTATTTTAACATATTCTTGCAGTTCTTCAGTATCAGATCCTTATAACTACAAATGCTTTGAAAGGCTTTTATATTTCAGGACACATCCGAGATGCAGGAAAATCGGGGCAAAAAGTGTGCTTTTGTACCATTGCGTTGTTTTACCTTTGCTAGTGGCAAAATTACTGCATCGTGATAGGATTATTGAAGAATGGTTGAGGTTGCAAGGGACCTCTGGAGTTCATCTTGTCCAATTCCCCTGATCAAGCAGGGCCACCTAGAGCTGGTTGCCCAGAACCATGTCCAGATGGCTTTTGAATAGCTCCAAGGATAGAGACTTCACAACCTCCCTGGGCAACCTGTGGTTCAGAGGGAACCTCTTATGTTTCAGTTTGTGCCCATTGCCTCTTTTCCTGTCACTGGGTACCACTGGAAAGAGCCTGGCTCTGTCATCTTTGCACCTTCCCTTCAGGTATTTATATACATTGATAAGATCCCTCCATCAGTCTTCTCTTCTCTAGGCTGAACAGTCCCAGCTGTCTCAGCTTTTCCTCATAGGAGAGAGATGCTCCAGTCCCTTAACCATCTTTGTGGCCTTCATTGGACTCTCTCCAGTACGTCCATATCTCTCTTGTACTGGGGAGCCCAGAACTGGACACAGTACTCCAGCTGTGGCCTCACCAGTGCTGAGTAGAGGGGAAGGATCACTTCCCTCGACCTGCTGGCAGTGCTTTGCCTAATGCAGCCCAGGTTACCATTAGCCTTCTTTGCGACAAGGGCACATTGCTGGCTCACTATCACTAATGGGAGAATGTTTTGAAGCTGGAGATACACTGAATGCTGTCTTCTACCACAGTTCTCTTTAGAAGCATATGCTGTATAAGCAGCTGCTTTTTTAAATCTATTTTCTTGATACCATCCTCAGAACCATGGTACCTCAGTTTTGAAGAGTACTCTGGAACGTGGTAATGGGAAAAATACTGCAGAGCCACACAGTCATATGAGATATAATTAACCATGTTTTTAAAATCTGTTATTTTGCACAGTGTAAAATAATGTTATGGCCCTTTATGGGATACATAAGGATTCACAGGATTCTTGGTAAATGTTGGGGGGGGGGGGGGGGTGGTGCATATAATTTTTCATCTGCTAAGATGGTACCAAAATGATGACAGAAATGTTGCTTTATTAGGTTTATTTTTTCATAGAATCATATAATGGTTTGGGTTGGAAGGAACCTTTAAAGATCATCTAGTCCACCCCACCCCACCCCCGCCTTGGGCAGGAGCATCTTTCACTAGATCAGGTTGCTCAAAGCCAGATCCTCTGTATTTACTTTATAGCATATCTTGGGATTCAGCCATCAAAGAATCAGGCAACCTGTATCACTACTGCTATCACTTCTCCCCTGCTGAAGTACTCACATATTGTCCACTTTCTCACATACTCACTGGTTCTTAATTAAGTAGATTGCACTATTCAAAGGAATAATTATTTTAACTGAGCATTACATGACATGATGCCATTGCTAACAAGATTGCTGTATGTTCAAGTTTAAGGTTGAAAACTGAATTTGTATTTGTTTTTTTCACAGATAATATTATTATTGAGATTTTACAAAATTTTAGATTACTGAAATATGACTGTTTAGATAACTGTTAAAATAAAAACAGACAAGCTTCTCTGATTCTCATCTTCAATTCTCAATGCATTCTGGCAAAATGCTGGACCTTTATATGTTTGGAACTGATTTACGCAAATCTTTCAGCAGTTAGAAACTACATTTCAACTGTATAATCTTGACTACCTTCCTTTTTTCAATATTAAACAATAATGGGGTTTCATTGTCCTTTGATCCTCATATATAATCCCTTTTGGTTTAAATTAGGTTTAAATTCAGTACCGGAAAATTCAGCTTTGCAAACTCCAAGTTGTCTCTATGAGTTTTTTCACTTCCAAAATAGTTTGTTTGTCCAGAGTAGTATTAGCTGCTACACAGCTTTTAGATATGTTAGAGAACATCTAAAGTATGCTCATTTCACTGTCCTACAACTAAAATTATACTTGAAAAACCTATGAAATATAATAAAGGTCAAAGCACATCTCTTTCTTCCCACCCCCCGGAGTAGGGAAGGAAAAGAGAAACAGAACGAAGTGGATAAAAATGAAATTAAGAAAGAGGCAGAAAGAGAGAGATAAAATATTAATATTAAATGTGAAGGCTTTTACTTTGTTATTCTACAGGATAAATGGTAATCACCCCCACATGAATTTTTCAATGAAAAGCCTTTTAAAATTATTTTATGCTATTTTTGCAATAATTAAAAATAATTCTTTTTAAAAATAAAAGTATTACTGAAATGATTCTCAAAACATTTAAATTTCTGACAACTGTTGTTACTCAGGTTCTTTTAAATTTCAGATAATTACATATTAATGTTAAGAAATATTTTAAAAGTAATACATCACCTCATTTAGGCCAGTCATCTCATAGTAATTTTTATGGCCTCAAGCAAACATAAGTTATCTTTGAAAATACTTCTTCTTTGCAACATTTTGCTTGTGACTGAAAGACAAAAGAACTCTAAGAGTTAAACAGTAACATAAAATGTGAAACTTTAAAATCTATAAATTCTTTAAAGAGAAAAAATTCCATGTTTGAAAAGTCTCTAGCACTGTTCCCATCTTTTAAAAGGATTTAACAATGACTACAGGTATCACAGTCTGGCAAACTTCAGTATTAGAAAAACTGACAAAGTATAATTAAGGACAAAGTAATGAAACGCTTGGATAAATATATGCTGAGAAGATCAAACCAGCCTGTTGCCACAAGAGTAAATCACGCATTCTTGACCTGCTAAATTCTTTGAGTCAACATTACAGTGTATAAAGGGCATCTTGAGGAAGTAATTTACTTTTATTTTTCAAAAGGATTTCTGATAAAATCTCTCATAAGAAACTAGTAAGAAAAATAAAGTGGCCATAAGGTAAGGCCACAATTCTGAGAAGGATTTAAAGTGAGTAAGCCAAAATAAACAAGGTTTTAATAAATAGCTTCTTCACAGACTAGGGAGGAATTCTTAGCAGGCAATATGAAACACTTAAGAAAAAATAAGGTTTTATGGTTTTACCCAATAGCTAATAGTTTACCCTGTTCTAGTAATTATGCTACCTAGATTGGTGATTTCCAGGAAATCTCTCAGGATTCCCTTTTCATCACAATTTGCTATGGTAGGACCACCGATGTGTTTTAGGTACCATTTGATTTTAACCACACTGTTTTCTAATATTGTAGTTTCAAAGCATCAAATTGACATTGCTATAGTCCAGTCCTTCTGACTTTGGTGCTTTATTTTTGTCAGCGTCACTTGATGCAGCTCAAGTATTTGTGTGGGTGTTTAGTAAATTAGATCAGAAAAGCAATCTTGGTCAAAATTAATCCTGTATCCTTTCCAGCAAAGAGTTAGTGTTTTGTCAGGTTACTCTGCTGATCCAGTTCACCATGTAGCCACATAAATACATCTGATGACATAAGAGAGGGAGTAGAGCAAGGGCAGGAATAATCCCTGCAAGGGGTTCCTTCTTTTGATGACAGTTCCTGTTTATGCTTGCTTCACATTATTTTTGAAGCCGTGGCTAACTTTGAATAGAACAGGTAGTGAAATCAATTATATCCAGTTCAAACTTGAACTCTAGTAATTGCTAGCACAGATGTAAATGCAAATGGTGAGAGATTTGTGATAAATGCAATGGTAGATATTCTAAAAGTGCCATAATAAAGTATGATACGCCTTTTGTGAAAAACAATGTATAGCTCAGGCTGTTATACTGGCATCCATTTCACTTTACCTAAGCTTAACAAACACTCAAATTGGTGATCATTAAAAAAATATTAAAAATTATTTAAGCTAGCAGCTTTATCTGCATTGTGATTAGACATACTGAAAAATGTCACCAAACTCTATAGAATGCTTGAAAGTTTACAAAACAAAATATAAGCATGCATGACGTACTTTGTTAAACATGCATATTAATATAGTATTTCACATGTATTACAAAAATCAATCTTCAGTCTTTTTTTCAACTGGTTATTACTAATAGAGACAGGAAAAGCTGATTAGTTAGGTTAAATGCTAGTCTGAGAGTTATCTGTCACACAGAGGCCTCAACAAAGCAGTAAATCTTTCACCATTCAAATAAATAAGTGAATAGATAGCTTAACTAACTTACTTAAATTTTTGCCAAAAGAAATGTAGGGGTGAGAAAGATGTAACAGAAAATTCCCTTGTTCTTTGGTATCTTGATTACACCTGAACATTTTGACCAAAGATAGTAATGGATATTGGAGAGAAGTCACCTCTGAGTTTTTCACTGTTCAGGTACTAATAACAGGTGATTGACAGCCAAAGCATTATGAGCAGTATGGGTGTGGTACCCTTTCTGGCTACCTTGCAAGAAGATAGACAGCACATCATCTTGTTTCAGCTGGCCCTCAGTGTTGGACAAAAGTAGCATGCATAGCAGTTATTTTAGCGTGCATGGAAGTGGTCTAGGTTAGAGTTAATTGGTTGTGGCTGAAAAGGGCACACTTTCTTCAGCGCAGTGGATTTATAAAGTCTCTAGCTACATCTACAATCTATGAATCTTCTACTTAAATTTAGTAAAACTTGAGTTTGTAAACTTTTTGAGAATAAGATAGGAGTCGTTTTTGTTGATGGAAGATCAGAGAAGTGCCGGTTCCTCAGAACACAGTACACTCCCCAGGCAATCTGTGCCACCATTTATTCAGATTGATCTTTAGGGAAACAGATTTCTTCAGGTTGCATGTTGCAAATAGTAATTGAGAATGCAAGAAAGGAAGCTGCGCAATCTCTTAAACATGTCTTATTTAACGCCATTATTAATAATCTGGAAGGGGGGTGTGTGTTAAAAAGAAGATAGCAAGTTTCACAGATGATGCTAAATTAGGAGGTGTTGCAAATATTAGTGAAAACAGAGATAATATAGAAGAGCAAAAGGAGGTTACAAATACAGGAAGGAAATAAGTAAAACAAGTAAAGTTTTGCTTAGAAAATTCGAAGCTAATTATATAGAGAAAAATAATTTGAAAAAAGTTCAGTATTAGAAATATGGAAAGTAGTAACACTTAAGCTACAGGGACAATAATTGAACTGCAAATTGTATATGAATGTGAACTGGAACATGGAAGAAAACAAGCAATGTGATTTGTGAGGCAAACTCCCTTCTTCAGCCCTCTGATCTGCAGAGCACATAAATAAACTGTATCATCTTTCAGGATAGTGCATCTTGTTCTCTCAAGTTTACCTCGCCAATTTTGTGAGCTGGTTGCAAAAGAGGATGTATCACCACAATGCAGCATTTTTATCATGCGCAAAGCTAATGCACGATGTGAGCTACATTGCTATAAGCAGAGAAATGATAATCCCTCACTGTATCTTTGAGGCCAGAGGTAGATGCAGTACAGCTGTTAATGGCAGAGGGGGAGGCTGCGTCCCATTTTCGTTGTTTCAGGTCATTCCCTGCAGACTGGGTCATACAGTGGGGCATGCTGCCAACCTAAGAGCTGCAAAGCGTATTTTTTGCATTCATATTTTCAGGTGCTGCACAGCACTGCAGTTTCTCTCCAGCACTGGAGGAGCTAGAAAGAAACTGCAGTGCTCCGCTCAAGTCAAGACTGAACAAGTGAGTTGCTGGTGCAATGGTGGAGAATGAGAGAGGAGTGGAACATTGTAAAAATAATACTGTCAGTACTTAATATCATTATTAACTCTAAGCATCTCAGAGCTTTCTCTTCTCTGCAAGGAAGAGTTGAAATGAAAAAACTTTTTGATACTGGAAGGGTTGGCTTGTGGAAAAGAGTAAAAGAACTAGACATATGTTCATGAATATGATTATGTCTACATTGCACCTTAGGGGCTCGACCACGGAGCTCACTAAAGCTGCTGTGCCCCTCGATGTGTCTCAGTGCTTTGCATGGTCACCTGTAGCATACCCTGCAGGCTTAGAAAGGCTTCTGAAGCTCAAACAATGTACAGATCCATCTGCCTTTGTATTTCACAACATTGGGACCCTCCTAGGGAGATTCACATAGCTGACTTTGTCATTGGCCATGTTATGTCACTGCAAGGCAGCTGATGCTTGGCCAATGTATAATTCAGAGAGAAGCATACTCAAACTTGCTAGGGCTTGATCTAAGTTTTCAGTCTGCAGTATGCCCCAAATCTATCTCATTTAAAGTTCACAATAAATGTATCATTCATATCCAAACAGTGTGGGCCTGAGACAACAACTATGGGCCTTAAAAAATGGGCTTTAAACATACACTCCACAAAACCAGAGATGAAGCCTATATAACAAGTCTAACAGATAACTGAAGAGAACTTAATAAGCGTTCTCTAACAAAATATATACTGTACAATAAAATGGAAATTGGCATATGAAAGAGAACAGTATAACATGAGTAATAGTAAATTAGAAGGCAATGTTAGGATGTTAGTATGTGCTAACTCTTAAGAGACCTTGGATATGTACCCTGCATGCCAAAGCATGCTGAATGTACTGGAAATCTCCATTGCTATTGTCACTAGAATATTCTACAGTTGCATGTCATTTTGTTGTGCACATATACCCAAACATAGAAAGTTTGCACAGCTATCATCTTCCAAGGGTGCTGCCAGGTTTGAACAGCTTTATTTTATGCCATGATTGCATTCATCCTTTCTGGCTGCAGGTATCTTAGGAAACGGTGGTTCAGTCTGTCTCCTTAGGCACTGTGTGTCCTTCATACCTTCCTCAGAATTGCACTTGACATTTCAATATCCAAAACTTAGTATATATGATACATCGTGTTGATTTCCACACTTGAATTGGGCATCACGAAGAGTTCAGTGTTTCTGCCCTAAAGAAACAAAATATTTCAAAGGACTGAGTCTTAAAAAAAATTTTGAAAACAGGAGACATGAGACAGAACAAATAATTTAAAAACCAGTGCAATATAAATATTTTGTAGAAGAAATACATATGCAGTGCACTACTGATAAGCTTGGCAGACAGACAGCAATCCTATCACAAAAAAAAAAGAGTTCTAAGAGAGTAGAAAAATGTTAACAGTTGGCCAGCTGTTAGGGAAAAACCTTATCCAAGTTCTAAACACTAAGCTGCAAAGAAGCAAGGATCTTAATGTATCTGCAGCTGGGAAGCTGAGCATGAACATGAAATCGGTGCCAGTGGAACATTCTCTCAGGGCAGGGCCCCCTTTTATCGTCTAAGCACTAACCTGAAACAGTGTTAGTACAAATGTGGCAAGTGGATGTACCTATTTTTGTCAGCCTTCCTCCAGCTAGAGTAAGTCAAACCTTAGACTAATTCAGTTGCTCTGAGATTAATTCTGGCAGAAGTGGAAAGTACAGTGCTACTGGTCTCTGACTATTTCCATTGGCACTTCCTTAGACATTTCTTTTTGTCCTACCTAGATTAAAAGCCTTAATTTATACAGCATTGTCTCTAATGTAAAAATTTACCTTCCTATAAAGCATTAATGCCTACTAATGCTTATGCTTATACTAATGCCTAACTGCCTATTAAAATCTGCTAGCATTATTACATTCCCCCCAGTCATCTTTTTTGTATTTGTTCTTTGGAGTAGGAGTCATCTGTGTTCTCTTTTTTGGTACAGCTCCTGGGGCCCTGATCTGAGACTGATTTTCTTAAGCAAAGAAGTTTTAGAGGAGATGTATTGGGAGTGAAAGTTTCAAAATAGATCTATGCCGTCTGAGCTTCTGGGTTTCACTCTATGACTCCCATTTTAAAGACAGGGTCAGATTCAGGAGTAAAATAGTTGGAAAGATAAAGGGGGGGGGCCCCTCCATGAGACTTCTGCAAAAAATAAGATCCTTCATCTGTAGTCCTGCAATCTCTGAGACTGACCTGTCATGTTGTGAAATCGTGTACCTTGTGCCAGCCTTCATCTGAGTGATGAGAAAATACAAGGACAGAAGGTTACAACTGTTTCCACCAAAAAAAGTTTAATACTAAAAATATGGAAGTGTCATGCGAAGCTTTGATAATCTCTTAAATAATTATTTGATTGACTGAGATACCCTATCATGTATTCAACATTTCAGTCAAAAAGTGTAAAATCCAAAATATGTGAATCTTGTATTATTCTGTCAGATAATATAAACTGAAAGAGTGACTATGTGAGACTGAGAAATAATTAACAAGAAATAGAGTTTACCATTATTAACATACTTTTAAAATTTCATTTTTCTTGATTGTAAAAGGAATTCTTAAGGAACCTCATTTATTAAAGAACAGGGAAGTATTATGTAGTGGCATAAAGTACTTGCTGATAGGCAATCCTTTGAATTTTTGAAAATCTCTTTTCTTTAATAATTCCACCAACTGCCACCCTCAACCACAAAGCAAAGCTTAACTGGCCCAGTGACTTGAGAAATGCAGCAGTTGTCTAGGGAGGCTAAACAACATATTATTCTGCATTTATTTTAATAGACATTTACATGCATATACAATTTGTAAACGCACATACTTTCATACATGTAAGCAAAAAGAACAAAAAGACCTCAGCAAACGATACTGTTGATGATTTAAGATTCCATAATCCCCTTTATAGCCCCCTAACAGGTATTACATGCAGCAAAAACAAAAAAGGAAATTTTCCATTTTAACCAGGCCTCTTAATCCTGAGAAGTATTTAATCTTTTGGAAATGCCTCAGTGGCACATTGCTGATGGCATGCAATAAAGGTAGTTGACCTGTCCCCTGTGGAGCAAAACCAAGGCAATCTGCCTAATCTCATCCTGGGAAACACATCCAGTATCACTGCAACTGGAGAAATCACATGGGTATTTTTGTCAGATGCCTTGCAAATGCATACACGAAAATTATTAAAACAAGCTTTGTTCGGTTCACAGTTTAGCCTTTTTGAAGTATCTCCCATGCCCTTGAAGAACAAAGACGCCAACTCTAGTTAAATTCTGTTTTTAAGATTGTCTGCAAAATGACTCTCATCCCCTTGAGAGGAAATAACTCGATCCCCACAATGCCGGGTTTCAGAGGAAATACTGGTACAGTCAAAATCTCAAATAAACACATGCAATTGGCATAAGAATAAGAAATCCCTATATTTAAGCCATTGTCTTTTCCCATTATTAAGTGTCTTAAGATATAATACAATTTTGCTAAATTTTAAATACTCAAGCTGAAGTTTTCCGTTGGCAGGTGTCTGCCTCAGGCTGAAATGCATGTAGTTCTTGACTTGTTTTGGAAGGCTTAAGCAAGCAGAGCGCATCTGTGCCTCACGATAGGTTTCACAGGAAAATATTTTTGCCCCTATGAAAGATGTTTACAATTACCAAGGAAACTGTATTATCTTCATGTTCTGGAGCAGTGGCCTAAAATTTGGCACGAGCTATCCTGTGAAAATCTGCCTACATTTGGCTTGCATTTGTAACCTGCGGGGAAAAAAAAAAAGAAAAAGCTTCCATGTTTTTAGCCATTAGGGTTTGGCAGCTATCTTCTCCAAAGCTTCATCTGCACTGGGTCTGCTCCTTGCCTGAGTGGGACTTTGTGCAATTCCTTCTCTCTTTGACAAGTATTGTGGTTTGGAGAACAGAGCTTGTAGCAGGAGATTATCTCTCTTTTAGTGTCAAAGAACCCCTGCTGATGCCACAGCAATAAAAGGAAAACTGCCTAAGTGGAGCATTAGGAGTTGGATCTGAGTGTTACAAGGATGGGGACAAAGATGGAGCGCAGGAGAAGAAGAGAGTACCTGAAATTATTAGCCAAAAGATGTGAAGACAGAGAAAAGTGGAGTTATGTAAAAATAATGGAGAGGAGTGGGAACAGTCTGGATCTCAGAAGGGAATTATTTGACTGGGAAGGCCAGCAGGGAATCTATGACTGTAATATGGATGTACTGGAAATAGCACCAGTGGAGGATTTGTTTGGAAAATTATAGACAGGTATATACCTTTGCCTGCTCTCTAGAACTAGTCTTTTGCTCCTGCCAGGTGATAATTCTGTAGGCCGGATGAAATGCATGTCTCGCCTGCCTCTTGTGGATTATTCACAGAAGAGTGACAGCTTTTCACTACTCAAATGCTTTCCTAGATTGCATGTCGGAGGTCTGTGCTGCACCTAAAAACTCAAACCAGTTGAGAGTACATGCATGTGATGTAACTTCGGTTTAAAATTTTTGCTTTTTAAAAGATAGGAAGTTGTACTGACTTTCCAAACATAGTCTTACTGTTCTTTAGGCTTTGATGCTTCATATACACTTACTTCATCGAAAATTCATAATGGCAAATTTTTCACTGAAATCCAATACGAATCGGTCATTCTTAGAATACTCTTAGAGTCTACATGCTTTGTGTTTCTGTCATCACATGTCTCTGAGGAGGGAAACTCTAAATCAGAATATCTAAGGAAAGAGAATATTTGACAGGTATTCAAGGTCATAGAGCTTGAAAGACAGGGATATATCTGTAAGCTCAAAATGCAGCTGCCTGGAAAATGTTCAGTGATGGGAAATTTGCAAGGACTAAGGAAAGAAACTCAGTAAATTTCTCTCTGGTCATTCAGCTATGCTGCCCAATTTACTAGAGCTCTGGAGATGAGAATCAACCCATTCCCACACACCGCGTGGTGCTCTGTATTTACAAACTTTGATTGTGTCAGTAAGCATTGAGGAGTTTCCTTTGCCTTTGTACTGTAGCACTAACTGGGCTATTATGCAACCTTAATACTTTTCTTTTTTTACTATTTACCATTTCTTGCTTGCTGTCATTCTAAATAGCACTCATATTTACTTTCACATAAAATTACAAATCAAGTTTTGTAATGAAATAGAAAAGAATATTTTGACTACACAATGCTTTGCAATGGTAAATGCTCCCCACGGATATCATATTTTATGACCACTGTTGCTTAGAATTAAGAAAAAAAACAAACATCCAAGTGATAAAGACTATTGCAAGATCGGTGGAACATATTGAAGCTCCGCTCTAGCTAGGAAAATTGAGTCATTGCCATGACTAAGAGAAATGAGATGACTTACTCATAAATCCCTAGCAATCTTCATTTCTCGGACATCATAGCTAATGAATAACCGTTTGTTTACAAATAGGCTATATCATCCTCTGGTAGCTGGAAGTCTGTGAACCTAGATCGTATTTACCTCTTTCTGAAGCCTTCTACTAAAGCTTCTAAAAGGTTTCCCTTTGACTATCTTACGTCTATAAAAATTGAATCCACCTTAATCCCTTTGGATATCGTATTATAGAATCATAGAATCATTAAGGTTGGAAAAGACCTCTAAGATCATCGAGTCCAACCGTCAACCCAACACCACCATGCCCACTAAACCATGTCCCTAAGCACCTCATCTACATGTCTTTTAAATACTTCCAGGGATGGTGACTCATCATCATTTCTCAGATTGTGTGAAAATCTTGAAATATCGCTGTGAGGGTTTTTTTAAGATGGTTTAATTGTAATCCAGTTTAAGTGGTGTAATGTAGCTGCATTTCCTTTAGCCTTTAATTGTACTTCACTGAACAGGTTAATTATCTTTTGCAGTTAGGACAAATATTTTTTCCTAAAACCTAGAGCTATCAGACAGCTGAAAAGTTTTCTAGATAATAAACAATGTTGAGTGTGTCCTGGTTATTAGAGATGTTAAACGATGAGAAGTAAAACCAAAATTTGATTACCAATGAGCACCTGAACATTAAGAGGAAACTGTTTTTTCCAAATGATGGATTTCAAGAGAAATTTTTAAAACTTCTCTCCTCTTTGAACTATTTTGTTTTGAAATCTCTGTTTTTCAGTGTAGAGAAAATGTTTATTGATAATTCCTTCTGAAGAAGAACAGAGATGTCACTCATCGAACCACCACCATCAGTCGTAAAGGCTGTCCTTCTTTACTTTGTCCCTATATCACATTCCTTTCAGTTGCCTCCTGAAGACAAAATCTCTTTATTCAAGTATTAGTGAGGTAACAAGGAGTTGTTTTTAACTAGTACAGATAACTTGGTTGCTGTGCCAAAAATTCAAGTTTTCATTTTTGAAAAAGAAATTACTCCAGAGAATGGTAGATGGGACTCAGCTAAGAAGCAGGGATGTTTTTGTTTGCCATCTACCCTCTATTCCTTTTCATCTATGGGGATATAGGTGTGTCTGTATAATACAGAAATATATGCTTTATATATGTTTGTGCTTTATACACTGATACATACCCGTATGTTTAAATGCACAAATACACAGGGTCATCTGAGTGGATTTTTAATGAAACATAGAGATTAGCTTTAATATTTTCTTGTACGCTGCGGATGTACTTGAGACATACTAAGTGTTTTCTAAACAGAAAATAAGAAAGTTCTCAACTAGGCATTCTTGAAGTTAGTTTGTTGAGAAAGAATGACCGAAAGGCAGTATTATCTGCTTGGACCTATTTAACCCTCCCATCCCTCTGAACCATGTCCCAGAATACAGGTTTCTTTAGTAGGAGGCAAATCTTAAATAAGAACTTGAATGTTCTCCTTAAATAGATTGTTATGTTGTTATGACAGGTAAAAAAAAATAAATCAGCTATTAGATGTCACAGGACTGTAGAATCACCAGATTGTTTAGAACGTTAGTCTGACTGATAGCACTGCACTGGAAGATGCAGCTGTAGAAATCAAAATGCATATCTAAACAACACTGAGTCATTAGCCATGTTGTTTGAAAAGTAATGTCTCCTGATTTGCATTTGCTTGGCTGTACCTTATTTTGGATTTTTAAAAAGCCTTATAAGATTTTTGAGTATTAGACCTTTATATGGATTAAGAGAACATCAACAGTTACGGGAATTACAGTAAGAAATGTTTTTTACACTGTAGATAAAATTTGTTACTTTTGGCACAAATTAATGATGTGGGAATTAAGAGGAAATGACTAGTACAGGCTAGTTATTGCATACTTATTCAATACTTTTGCCTGCTTAGTTTCCTTTGAAGAGCATTTGGCACTGGGCACTGTCAGGGTATTGGAGCAGGAGGCCTGTTGGTCTTATGTAGGATGTCAATTCCTAATTTTCTTCTAATTTGCTTTAGAAACGGCAGAAGTGCCTAATATAGTTAACACACAAATAATTATTCCAGAGCAGTTATTGTAGGGTTAGCAAAACAGGTAACTTGACATGCTTATAAAATCTGTACAAATATAGCCAAGTATGTAAACTGTAATGTTTCTCATTAGAAAGTAATAGAAATGCAAATTGATTTCATGGAAGGCACACTAAATAGTTTTTTTCTGCAAAATTGTTTTGTTATTTTGAGACACCAGTGTGATAATGCCATGAGAAACAGCAAGCATCTTGCTGTTGCTTAGTTCTAAGATAGGGGTTTTCCCAGTACCAGACTTGCTCAGATTAATGTACAGCTCTATTACTTCTAGTAATAGCTGTTTGGCTCTTTGACTATCTTCCAGACAAAGCTCTTGCATTAAACCAGAAAACATTCACTGTATCTACTTCACGTAGGCTCTGTCTTCATGGACATACCCTCTAGCTCTCAAACTTGAATTCCATTTTTAAGTATACTAAATTCTGCTTTGGTGGAATACTGTTTATCTTATGTTCAGCTGTGAACTCACTTTCATGAGAACACAAGGTAATTTAAGAGATATTACTGCTCGGGGCTTGAATCCTGACTACTTTTACATGTATATAGAATGATGTGAGGACTCAGGTTTCACATGCTGGCACAGTGTTCCCAGAGGGCCAGAGCTTAAAACTCTGGAAACCAAATTTCAATCGAGGTAGGTACACGTAGATCAAAGGAAAGTACCTTTGGAGGTTGAAAATAGATTAAGTGGCTGATGAAGAAGTAAAAATACAATCTCTCAGATTGCTATTGGACTCTGACTTAAACTATTTTCTGCAGCTGAGAGTTCTCCTGATGTTCATATGAAATGAGACGAATAGCTGAACAGATAAGCTCACAGACTATGAGTGAATGTGATGTATTGTATGAGGGATAACATTGTCTCTTAAAGGCAAGTGCAAGAGTTAAACTGGACGGTGAACAGCTTAGCAGTCCAGTTCTTTTCCCTGGCAGTTGAGTCTTGTGTTTCAGAATCTAAGCATTCACTCTAAATAGATTTTCTCTAGCTCTTGCTACAATATACTGTCAAACACAAATAAGTAATGAAATAATATATTTTAAAGGCAAAAAGCAGAGCCCAGTGGATCCCAGTGCATTGGGATCCATTGGGCTGGGATAGCTGGGACTGTGCTGATGCAGGATTCAATGAAGGACCTAGCTCAATGCTGAAGATGGCATAGGGAGACGTTAGCTGACTAACTCAGCCTCACACCTGTCCTGATCCAGGAATTTTACTTCTGGTTACATGACTGGCATCATTGTAAAGTACAGACGTGCCATGAGTCTTCACGGCAGGATCAAACAAGGGTACTAAGAGTTATGAATTGTGCCTACTTGTAGCAAAAGAGTAGTAACTTTTCTGAAGTTAACTGACCCCTATCAACTGTCAGAATTATGAACTACTTCACTGTCAATTAAATAGCACAAGAAAGGAAACAGACAAACACACTCTAACATCTACATGATGTCTGGCATCTTAATTGTTTGATCTTAAATTGTGTTATCTTATTTTGGTGTCATTGCTGGCAATAGATTAGATTGTTATCTTCAGCATTGTATTGGGGTTTTTTCCTTTTGCTGAGTACTACTCAGAACCAGATTTTTCAAATATGACATCTATTTTTCAGGTACAATTTTGAGCGCTGCTTTTTCTGCAAGCAAATGATAAAATATACAGATATGCATACAAACCTCAGCTGTATGTGCTAACTGAATACAAACTAAGCACAAATGGGCTTTTACAGATGTAAATTCTATCATTTGCTTGTACAAGTGACAGTGATAAACAACCACACACACCAGTGATTTGCATGCACAAAGTTGAAGTTTAGCCCCGAGTGCTTTTTGAGACCTTAAGCGTCATACCCTGTTGACAGCATATTTGACCTGAGAACATCAGCTTTTTAATCAAAACGTTTCCTTGCAACTTCAGTTTATTTTCTTTATATCCATTACCATGTCCACTTATTTTTAATCTGTCATCAAAAGATATATCTTTGAATGGTTAGGCTGACTGTTGCCTTTTGCTGAACTATTGCTAATATGCTGGCAGGCATTGCTATTAAAGTACGTTTGCCTAATTTTGGGTCTAATCTTACTCGTTTTGAAATTACTGGACATCTTTCCATTGGCTTTTCGATTGTACGCTCCTTGGGGCAGGGACGTGTCTTCCATTGTTTTTTGTAAGTGCAGTACCAGTCATGGTGTCCAAGAAATACAAGTAGACAATAACCTATTCTTTCAAGGAACAAAAGGATGTTCTTTTTGATGCATTCATCTTTCATCTTTCTTGAGTTTGCCATGCAAAGTCAGAAAACTGCAGGTTTTTCCACTTTCATCAGTTTCCTAGATTTTTGCATCTTATAGTCTTCTCATATATCCTCATTAACTTGCTTCATACTCAGTTGTTCAAATGTCTGTTTTTAACTCTACAATTGTGGGTAGAAAAATTAAACAAAAACAAGTTTCTTGTGTTGCTTTTGGAAAATGTATGATATCCTACTCAGCAAATGTTTATTTAAAATTTTTATTAGTTTTTTTTCCTATAGCATCCTGCAAAAGCAGAAATAGTGAAAATGTGGCCTTTATAATTAAGGAGACATTGCTAGTTCCAAAGTGTGCTTGAAATTATTTCTGGAATTTAAAATTATTTTGGAAAAGGAAAGTTCAGGATTTTGTGTTCCTCCTTCGAAGCCCCGTCCTTCATTCCACCTTGTAGTTGTAGTATTGACCTCAAAACAGGTTTATCCTAGGCAAAGACAGCAAAGTCAGACTCTTTCCTAAAGATTAATTAAAGTGGTGAAGACTATACTGGTTATATACGTACTCTCTGACTCACTGGATTCAGCCAGCTGCAGATTAAGGCCTGAATATAGTGGACAAAACTAAAACCCTAAACTCAAGTCCCACCAGTTGAATAGAAGAGTAATTGGTAATGTACATACTTATTATCAATTTTTAGTTTTAAGATGTGATGAATTGTGTTTGGTCTTATTTATGCTTAAACATACTTTGTTTCTTTAATATATGCTTAACACACTTTTTTTTTTACTCTAAGAAATTTGGTGAATTTAAATGTATTTCCAATTTGCAGAAGGAACAAGGAGAGAATGGGGCATATATCAGCAGGGGCAGAGTTAGCAGAAGTTGGAAGAAGTAGTCAAGTTGAGCAGTATGCATTAATTTAAAAATTAAAAGCAGAAACGTTTTAAGAAAGTGGTTTTGTGCATATTGTTTACAAAGATACCACCAAATGGATTACTTGTCTATTTTCATCATCAGGAAAATTCTCCAGACTTCAGTTTTGACAGTTTTAAACAAAATCCATCATCCCAGCTCAAAACTGTATTTGCATATGTATATATGCACTCTGCTACAAAGAAAAGAAGATGCTATTAACACATTGAGCCCTTACGCTTCTCTCTACTACAAGGGACAGAAGCAGTGAGAAGAGATTGGGAGAGCAAAAAAAAAAAAAAAAAAAGCAAGGAAGAAAGGGATCAGTGGAGCTAGACACCTAACTGTTCTGGGCATTGGCATTACCCCATGGCACATTCCAGCTCTGAGGATGTTTCTCTAGGAGCCCACTGGGCATATCAGAAATAAAGGCATGTAAGAACACTCCATAGCATGGAAAATTGGACAGGAGGTAGTGCTCCTAAGACCTGCACTAGTTCCTACACAAATCTCCTCTGTACTTTATCCAGCAGAGCTGTGTGCTCTGTGTGGGCTTCAGGTCAGCTGGTGAAGCAGAAATGCCCGAGGGCGAAACCCATGCATATTCTTGTCGTCTCTGTCTCTCCCTGTTAGTGGGACTCTGAACTTCAGTGGCCCAGTCCTTGCACACCGACCGCTGGCTGCCACTGGAGATGTTGTATCCCTTGTAGAGCATTCTCATGCCTTTGTCTGCTCCTGAAAGTTTAATCTCTGGCAATGAAGATTTGGCATCCATTAAGAAATAATATAGACCAATTCTTTTTCCCTTGTTTTAATGCATCTCACTTTTGTTTATTTGTTTCTAACAAATTATTATTATGACAAATTACTGTTTTCCCCATTTTCTAAGTTAAGTGAACTCAGTGGAACTCAGTTTTTCTTTCCAAAAAAATGAAAACTAGGTCAAATTTTTTAATTTGGCACAGATCCAGGCTTACCACAGGAACTGAGAAGACTGCAGCATCACCCAGTGAAATACAGATGTTTTCAGATCGTGTGAAACAAATGTCTTTGTGGCTGTGCTGCCCGCCCATTTGCCTCAGAGCTGCGTTTCCTTTCTTTGAGTCTGGTAGGTTAGGCCTTCTGTCCCACCCAGTGATGTCTTGACTAACTATGAGCCCAGGCCAACTCTCAGAAAAGTCAGCAGAAATAGCTGCTTCTTCTTCCACCTCACACAGCAATTTTGAGGGGAATAAAGCCTTCCATACACCCTGCAGAATAGATATGTGCTCAAATCATGACACTGCTTTGGAAAGTGAGTGTAGGGTCTGCATGGCCATTGCTGTCTTTGCAATATCTTGAGCAAGGAAGGATGAAGCTCTGGCTATGGCCAGAATAGTTCTGTTTGTCAGTTATGTAGAATATAAGCTGTGAGGAGCTATGTTCATGTTTAAAAGTCATGAAGTTTGTCAATTCTATTTTGATGGCTTTCTAGAAAAGGAGCTGTAGGAGCTCAGGAGACCTCCCAAGGGTTACAGGATTTTTTTTTTTTTCCAAAAAAGGAATGGCGATAAGTCTTTAAAAGGCTCAAAAAATGTCATCAAGGCTTGAATGGCTTGTGCAGCCATTCTTTGTGGTTTCAGTACTTGTGAGCAAAAATGTTACAATGCAGGGGAGAACTGATATTATCAAAATTGTGGGTGGAAAGCTAGAAGACAAAATGCTTTTGAAAATGCAGCTTGTAATGTATCCATTTTCATGTCAGACTGTGTAGAGAATGGTGGAATTCAAATAGCTTTTACTCTCTAAGAATATCCACAGCATGTCTTTATATCCCTGTGCAACATAATTCTTCTAGGATAGCATTTATTGTGCATATACAATTATAGACTTTCTCAGACAGAAAATACCTGCATAGATAGATCTCCAAAGTTACAGGAGCCCCAGGTTACTGAATGTTACTGCGTACTTGCAGTAAAGCACCTTAGAGAACAGAAGCAGACATCAATGGGTGGGAAAATGACTCAATGAACATCTGTGTCAGCCACTTTGAAATGTGTAGTACAGAGGGAATTATCGATAAGGTCAGAGTCTTCATGAGAAAGCAACTCTGTTTGCAACTCTCAAGCAAGAAATGAAATAGCCTAGAATGCAAGTTGACAGATATAGTGTTGAGTGAGGCCCCAAGGAGCTTGCGTTGACAACAGGAAACCTTTGATTTGAATTGTCTAAGGGTGGTAAAAGGTCAAAATTATTCAAATGTTGAATGCAGCGGATAGGTGAATCCTGAACCAACAGATAATGTGAGGCAGCAGAAAGCCGAATGCTGCGTCTCTCATACAATGATAGCTGTGTTTTTATAAAGATCGCATATATCCTGCTAACTTGTAATTGCCATTTTTGTACATTTGACATGCAACACCTTCAGTTTATCCACATTAACAAAAATATAAATGTGCTTGAGAAAGACCTGAAAATATCTTTGAACAAGAATTGCTATGTAAGTAAACATCAATAAATGACTCAGTTTCTGAGCAGTTATCTTAAAACTATTCACAAGAAAAAGTGACAAATTGCTAAATGAAACAAATGACCGAAAGAAGAGACCATGGAAAGGGCATAAATGTTCTGTTTAATCTGCCACTGAACGACTTTATGATCTTAGGCAAATAATTCAATTTGTGTGTGTCTTCCCACTATTTCTAGCCTTATTAATTAGGACTACAGAGGATTCCCCTGCCATGTGGCTTGCACAGTATGTTGTACTATCATCTGATCATAACCAAGGATAAGAATGCAAAATGACACTGTTTTCTACAAGAAGAAATCTTTGACCCTTTCCATCAAATTGTTCCCATACTTGGCCTGTAATTAAATTCATAGTCTCATCACTCCCTAATTTTAATTTTTTGAGACACGAAGAATGCAGTTGGTCCTGAAAGGTTTTCCTTTTGCATTTTAGAATGTTAGTGCCTCTGGAATCTATTTAGTCACCTACACCTGTTTTAACAGCACAACCCACAAATGCAAAATATGCAGGAGCAGGGAGCGTGTGTTAATGAGTTATAGCATTGATTTCACCAGCAATATTTTAATGCCATTTCTCTTGGAAAATGAACAATAGATTTGGGCTCAGAAATTCTTAATGCATGTTGTCTATGGTAATAGACAGTCCGTATTCAGTAATGTACTTTGTTATTCTATATAGAAGCTAAATCATATGCTGTTTTACCGCAGTGAACATGAGTGAAGGATCCATGCTATTTTTTTTCGATCTGTCAGCACATCTGGAAAGCATTCAACACAATGTTGTTTTCTTACGAACATGGCCTTCCTCGTGTGGATTGACTTGCCCTCCAGTGAGACTCCGTGGTTTCTGCTTCTCAATGCATTGTCTTCCAAGACAGTTGCCAGGTGATACAGGATTCTGGCTCGCCATTCTTCCACCTCAGCTGCAAATACTATTCTGTGGACTTATGTTTTGAGTTCGACATACGTACCGAGTGAGGTACCGAAAACTTTTCATTACACAATACTGATCAACTGTTCAGCTCTGTGGCTTGTTGCATTATTACAGTCTGTAGTCCCACTCTTCTCTCAGTGCTTACCAAAAATAATTCGGGGTAAATGCTCACATGCTTCTGCTTGGACCTGAGGAACCCGATACTTGTCAGAAAGACCACTTAGGAGACTGGAAGAAGGTCTTATTTCTTACCTCCTCAGCCTGCTGGTTCAGATTTCGTTTTCCTGTCCAACTTGTTAGTGCTCCTAGATTTGTAGTTACGGTTTTGTATCTCAAAGTATGTTTGGCCTGAAGACCATTATTTCTCTCACAGAAATTTGCGATGATTATTCAGACCTTTACCTTAGCCTAACAAAGTATGTTCTACTTAGGATTCTCTTGAAATCCATTGAATAACAGCAGCCAGGCAGAAACCTGGTTTGTGCAAAGAACGACTGGCAGCACACTATTGTGATGAATTATTTGTAATAAGTTTATTTTTGCAATAGTATTGTAAATCTTTTGCACAAAAGGAAAGATGGGGAAAAAGAGAGAAAAGAAAGGGAAATTTGAAATTCAGCAGCCAAGTACAAATCTTTGTACTGACTTTCATACAGTCTAGGACCTGCCCTTCCCTTCTTATGAATGATCATGTTCACTCAAACCGTCTAAGAAGTTTCTATTGGGTTTGGGGGTTAAACTCTCTAGGATTAGGAGCAGAGCTTTCTGAGTCAAGGGCCCCCACCTCTGGAATTAGTTTTCCTTGGTTCTCTGCCAACGTCCAGCTCCAGTAAGCTTCAAAGCATGTGGTGAAATGTTTGTATTTGGGTTAGCTTTTCTCTATTTTTAGATGGTTTGGTTTTGCTTTGAATTTTACTTTACAGATCTGGAGATGATAGATTGGGAATTGTTATTTTCTAACAGCATTGTTCAATACTACCCACGACGGGAAGGTTTCTATGTCATTTATCAGTAATTTTGTAAGTCTGTGCTCCAGCGCCTGAATGAACGATATTTTTGTTTTCACTTTTATCTTGCCATTTTCCAACCTGTGATACTGGAAGTACTTTGACCCAAACTGGAAAAGCTCTTGAGCACAGAATTTTGCTCCCTGTCTGCTTTGTTTGTGTGGAGGGAGGTGGTGACTGCGCAGGCGGACTGACAGGGGGGTGTCATCTACGTGGGCTTATTGCTTCGCTCTGGGCAATTCTGCGGCAAAGTCCACCTCTGTACGTGTTCTGCGGCCATAGTGGCTATGCAAACAGATCGCCCCAAAAGTGCCTGCCTGCAGTTAGTACTGCTTTTTGCTAATGAGGCTAAAACTATGTGAGTATCCGGAATGTTTAAATCCTTCCACCCCAAAATGTAGACTGTATTTAAATGATTATAAGTAAATGATTGTAAGTAGTCTAAAGTATTTGACTATAAACTTTAATATTCAGGGCTTGATTGTCTTCTTATTTACCTCAATTTTAAACATTGATGCTGATAGTTTCAGTAGAAATGCTCCTTATTTGCACCAATCTGGGAAGACGGCAGGGCTCGCAAAACTTGACATGCTTTGAGAATAATACTAAAGGATCTTTAGAGATGTGTATTTTAAAAATACAGCTTCGGTGTGTGACAAAGACTTTTTTTTTTGTCTATTGTGAGATTAGCCCTTGCCCTTTGTCCAAATATATGGCTGCAATAAGGTCTGTTCAGGTTCCCACAGTAACAATCCTGTTGGGGAATAACGGAACCCAAGGCGAGCAATAAAAGGGCATCGTGTAATACCTGATAGTCACCTGCTTCCTGAAATACCCTGGGACAGGTTCTCTCCTGGTGTAAAGTAGACCAGCTCCTGAGGATGTGGCCCAGTATATCTGCGGAGCAGGTAGTTGCTATGCTATTGGCGAGGTCAGTATATGCCTCAGACAGATCAGCTATACATCAGATATGTATCTTGACACTGCAGGCTCTCAGTAGATGTTCCCAGTTAACTTTCAAAGCAGCTGCTCCTCAGGACAATGTGGTGTTATATTTAGAAGTACAGACTGGTCACCTGATGGTGTCCTGATTTAAGAACGATCGGGTCTACGTTCGCCATTCATCTCTTGAAAATGAAAAGGGGAATAGCTGAAGAGTTGGCTTGGCTCCGGCACCGCTGAGGAAATTCTTTTGGTATAAAACACTCCTAATGAGATTGCATTTTCCCCCACCATATCTAACTTCAATCTGAGAAGGAAGCTAACGTGAGGAGTAAAATAATTGCGTGTGCACTGCAGACACGACTGATTCGGCAACCTACACACGATTTTTTTCCCTTTCTCGTCTTGTATTCGTGTTGATAAAATCGGAGAGCCGGTGGCTGGTACTGATTTAGATTTCTAGCCTGGATTTGCTCTTGTTTTTCTCTTTACTCCAGTTCTCCTTGTGCAATGCTGCGTGGCGCTGGCAGCCTGAGAGAGAGGGAGCTCCAGTCACACGCATACACTCAGACCACGGAGAGGAGATTAACATCAAGGAGCCCACATTTGCAATAGCGGGTGGTGCTGGGGGGGAGGCCAGGGGGAAATAAAATAAAAGCAACAATCGGGTAAATGCTCGTCTCTTCTCGCCACCAGCACCTTGCACAGGTCTGAAATCGCTTGTTTTGCTTTGCTGTATTGCGCTTGCCTGGGATGTGGAGAGGGGAGGGGGAGGGGAGGAAGGGGGAGGTTTAACTTTTACTTGACATTACCGGGTTATTGTCAGTTCCCCCGTGTTAAACCCCGGTGGTTTCCCCTCGCCCCCACCCCCTCCCCGGGCTCGCCTCCCTCCAGTTAACTTTGTTCAAAGGGCTGCAGCCAGAAGGGCTTGTCCGGGCCTGGGACATAGATA
>NW_009213738.1:0-608 GCF_000690835.1 Fulmarus glacialis
GATGAAAAGCAGCGCGATCCTGCTGCAGCTGCCGCGGGGACAAACCCACGGGGGAGAAGGGGTGGGCTGGCGTGAGGGTGGGTGCCGCGGGAGGACAGCGGGGCTGCGTGGGCTCTGGGCAGCACCCCCCCGCGGCGGGGGGCTTCCCGGCCAAAAAGGAGGAGCTGGACGGGAGCGGCAGGAAGGGCAGCTGCCAGGCTTTCTGCTCCCTGGGCACACTCGGGGCTCCTAAGGGGTCGGGCCGGGCTTCCCCTCCCCGTTTTTGTCAAGATTTCTGCTCTGACTTCATGTCGCACTTAAGTGTATATCGGATAAGCTTTGTTTCCCGCCCTGAGAAGATAACACTGGCTTTCCTGTAACAGATGAACAGGAATCTTTGCTAGAGCTGAACACAGAAACCTCGTGGGTGTGGGCATTCAGATTTTCCTAGCTTGCTCCCGCCAGCATCCGAGGGGACTACAGATTTTGTGGAGCACCATCAGGACATCACTCTCAGGGAGAGTTTCTGGACAAATACGTTGGCATGATTTTCTTGCATAATGCCCACTTGATCTGCAGTTGTTGTTTTCCTCGGCAGGCTATGCTGCTGCTATGCCTGATGCTGTATA
>NW_009213738.1:618-1265 GCF_000690835.1 Fulmarus glacialis
CGGCTATGCCTGATGCTGTATACCGGACTGAGCGAGGAGAGGAGCCATGTGTCCAGGGACACTGCAGTTGGAGAGAGAGCTGGGTACCTGCCTTGCGAGATGAGTGAGCTCTTGGTGACAGGGACTGTCCTTTGGGTTTGCGTAGTCCCTGTATGGGAGTCCAGAGCCGGCGTAATCGTAATGAATAGCCCTCTGTGTGTGTAAGGGAACGACGTTCACCCACGGTTTCATGTTGAATCTAAAAGGCCCTGCTTTGAGACAAGGGGGCTGGAGCAGACGACCTCCAGAGGTCCCTTCCAACCTAATTCTCTTTTTTGGGAAGATGAGCTCTTTGGAAACACTGACCCTACCTGGCGGATTGTCAGAGTTGCAGAGAGACTTGGAAATCTGTCCCTACATGCACCAAAGTCTCTGCAAGGTGGACACTCTGTTTTTCTTCCCACACAGGTTTGTCACCTGCTGCCACTGCTTTGAATACTCCAGCAGTACACTTCTCACTTGGCCTTTGTCTTCCACCACCCTCACCAGGTGCCTTGTCCCCCGGCGTGTACTCCCCCAGCTCAGCAGTCGGAAAGGCACTCGCAGGACACACTGCAGAAGGAGGGAGGGAGGTCCACAGTCACCACCAGCAGCCTGGGGAGAGCTGG
>NW_009213739.1:0-3242 GCF_000690835.1 Fulmarus glacialis
GCCTCTGCGTGACCGTGCCGAACCCGGCGCTGCTGGGCAGAGGGGGCCCGCCGGGGGCCCGAGGGGAGAGGGAGGAGGCAGCTCTCGTGACGAAAGCGCGCGTCGTACAGCTGCCTCCAGTGCCCCTGGCCTTCCAGCCTTGGCTGGGTGTATCTGCACTTGCAGAAGACTTAACTGCTCTTCGACCCAGTTGCAACAGGTTTTTGCAGTAGGCTGAATTAATAAATGATCCAGGCTATAAATCACCTTATGTTTGGAGGCTTTTTTTTTAAACTTCTCTTTTCACTGATGTGTTTGCATAATCCCAGGAATACGCTTCTGTTAGAGGTCAGAGGGGAGGTAGAACTGTGATACGGGATGGAAAAAAAAAAAGCACTGGAGGTGGGGATCCACCTTGCGCTGGTTTTGCTGGTAGAAAATCTAAGCCTGTAGGTTCTGGTGCTATCTCCAGAACCTAAAGAGTAGCTTGGTCTTTCCCCAAGGCTGTCAGGACTTTAGGATAGATTAAGCTTTTTTGTTCAATATTCCGAAGCGAGATTTTTTTTTGCAAAACTGTTAATCATCCTCACCAGCTTTTTATGAACATTATCTAAAGAAATGCTTATACTGGAAAATGAAAACTCTTATATTCTAGCACAAAGGCAGCTAACAAAGCCCCCCCTAATTTAGACTAACATGAGTATGCCTGAGTGCATAGTTGAGACCACGTGCATCTGACTATGAGTGAACGGGAAAAAATTATAGAACTTCTGCCCTGTACAAAATACTTACTTTATTAAATACCAAAGATTATGGGAAAGAAATGCTGAATGAGTTCTGTTAAAATACCATCTTTGAAAAATGCCTCAGTTCATTAAAGCTTCAATCTCCTCCCTCCTGCCTCCCCCCAGAAACGTTTACCTTGTTCTTTCGTGTTAATAAATGTAAGCCAAATTGAAACAAGAGTTTCATTACTCAAAATAAGTGTAAGGTTGAGGGAACAGATTTGACATTCGTTGCCAAACTCCCGCAGTGCTTCCTGCAGTGAAAGTGAATTCTCAGAAGATAGGAGGCAGGGAGAAAACTTGGAATAAGGCTCTGTTCTCTGGAAATGGAGTTGCACTTTTCATCTGCTTAAAAAATGTTCCGAAAGGACAAGCTGTTTACTGCAATCAAAGGGTCTTATTCAGAGCATAGAACGCCGTGTGTCATTTTGCTTGCCAGATTATTTCTGGGTTTCAGAAATCAACTGTAGTGCAAAAGTTGTAAAAGGCAAATACTGCAGTGCTGTGGAACAGATAGGATACATCAAACTTGAGCAGATCACCTGCTTCCAGAACCTCAGAGACATATCAGAAATTAAATTGAAGAGAGTATTTTTCATTCTTATTCTCTGTGGAGAGGGAGAAAGAAGTGAAGAGTTTGGTGTCTGTTGTAGAGGTGGAAGGGAGCAAGGACTGAACCAGCATAGATTTCACATGCTTCATGTGCTTTCAGAGTCTGGATCTACGGGGAATTACGCTTGTGCTGTTGCTCTGCTTGTGATGTCTGGCTACGAGGTTGCTCAGTACAGAATTGGGAGGTAATAGGCAAAGATGGCTTGTTGCCCAGGATCTCCCACACAAGATTGGCAGCGATTTGCCATTCTAGTTTCTGCAGCCTTGCTGTGGTGTTGGCTGAGAGAAGAGGCCAGGACTGTCTGTGGTGTCCCTGCGGTACTTCGGGAATCTGGATGGTTAGGGTGAGTGAGGTTACTCGCACCTGCAGATGAAGTGCCAATGAGGAGCGAGGAACCAGACTGCTATCTAGGTAAAAGGCCTAAAGGGAAAACCTATTTTTTAAAAGAAAAGAAATCTCAGTGTGTCAGGGTAATGTAGGTAGTGGATTAAAATGAAAAATCCAGCAGGTGAAATGTGATAATACTTCCTCTAGAGAGACATGAATCTGCTTTTCGTTTGTATAACTGAAAAGCAAGCCCCCCCAGAGCCTTCATGAATAGTCTTGCTCTTGCTGGGAATAAGGAAATTCCTTTTCCTACTCTCTTTTCAGAGAGTTTGAAGTAAGCAGAGGTGATACCTAGAACTGGCCTTGGAATGTCAGCTGAAAGGAAATTTCACACGCAGCATGCCTTTCTTGACTGGGATTAACACTTTGTGCCAACCTTCTTCCTGGAGTAATCAATGACAAAAAAAGCATTTAAAATCAGTGGTTGCAAAAGATTAAGCTTTGGGTCATCCAGAAATGAAGAAAAAGCCCTTTAAACCAAAAAAGGAGAGAGTGTGACAAGAAGATGGGAGGTCAGGTGGTTTTCTGTTTGTTTGCTCCTGTTGTTTTCTGTATTATTTTTTAACTTGAATAAGGCACAACCAAGGAAGAACCATGCTCTGTCTGCCTTTCTGTGGCTTGATACTTTAATCTCTAAGTGGTCCTAAGAGATTTGAGCTCCATATATTTCCCAAACACCATGGCCCTTTGAGATTGTTAGTAGAGCAGTGGGTGGCAGAGCAGTGGGAGCATATCTGGCCTGGCAGTTGTTGCCTTCTTGTTTGAGTGTTATTCCCTAGAGTGGGGAGAGCGACTGCTGATAGGGCAGAGAACAAGGGAGAGGGGCCTCTGCATCTTCTCAGTGCTATTGGCTGGTTTTGTTTTCTGGCATCCATGAGACTTGAGCTTTGGAGACTAGCCATTGAACATCCTGTTTTCACTGAATTTGTCTCTGTTCTTCCCAGTCTCTTCTCCTTTCTTCTGGTTGCAGAGTTGCTGCAATAACACCAAGGTAAGATATGAAACGGCACTTCTTGGCTCATTTCTCACATGGGGATTGTTATGTTTGAGCAAGAGGTATCTGGCATTCTAAGCAGATAAAGGCAAGTTTAGCTGGGATCTCAAAAATCACTATGCTCTTTAGAGAGCTAGGCAACAGAGGCCAATAACGTAACTCCAGATTTGTCGAGTGCTGAATTAAACTAACCTGCTTAGAGTCATGCTGCGTGGATTCCTGTGCAGTAAGTACTAAGCAATGCCTGCAGACTTTTAGTCCTTATGCTCAATCCTGCTCTTGATGAAGTTAGTGGAAGTTTTAGGGTGAAGCTGCATCAAGCCTCACGTATGTTGGGATTGTCAAGGTCAGCAGATGGGCAGTAATTCTCTTGTGCCATGAGTGTGTGACCAAGCTGCAGCTTCCAGCCTTTTCTGATAAAGCTGAATGAGGTGCTGTATGTAGTTTTTTACTTCTGGGAGTCTCCCCTGGTGCAGAGCTTGTT
>NW_009213739.1:3273-8797 GCF_000690835.1 Fulmarus glacialis
GGAAAGGTTTGTTGCAGAAGTGACCTGTGACTCCCACGCTCAGCACTTTCTGCAAAAAAGGGAGGAGGGACAACAGGAATTCCTGTGTGCGTGGTCTCAGCACACTGAGCAGCCATCTCTGGGTAAGAGAGTCAAAGCAGGAAAGAGAGAGGCTCACCCTGTTACAAGAAGAGAAGGGCTGGAACTAGAAATGCAGGGCTAAGAGAAGGTTGGATAGAAATGTGTAGGAATGGAGGAGGGGAAATGGAGGGGTACCGACAGTCAGAAGTGGATACATGTGGGTGACAGACAGCCCTAGTCACTTTCTCAAGAACATCCTGCCCCTATTCTGCACCTCTCCTACGTGCTCCTGAGGCTACAGAGATCCTTCCGTTCCCTCCCCTTTTAGAATAATGTTCATAAAGCAGGGCTCGACTTTCTCCCAGGTATGTTGGATTTTGAAGAGCAAAGCGGGGGATGTATTACAGGAAATAAGCAACTGAACATGCTTTCCAATGCCAGAGGCCTTGGCAGCAGGTTCTGGTACTTTCTGAGATGTCAGCCAGCCCTGAAGGAGGAGGCAGTATGTTGTTCTGCATTTCTATCTAGTCCAGGAATCCTGCGTATGGATTCCAGGTAAGGAGCAGCTTCCTGCAAAGGCAAAGGTCATTTGGCTCAGTGGGATTCTGTACAGGGAAGACTCAAAGAAAAAGCCTAACTCGGACAACCTAAATGTTCCCACCAGTCAGCAGGGTCTCTTGTGAAACTTATTATGCCAGGCTCAACACAGGACATTATGTTTAAAGACTTGTTTGGAGAATAAGCTGTTGATGACTGTTTTACCTCTTTGGCACATGGAGGTCTCTGCAAGAAACTGCTTGTGGAGAAAGAAATTGGGGATGTAGATAGAAGAACTAGACAAGGGGAGAGACAGTGGAAGGAGTCTTGGGAATGAGAACTTTACCTCAAATAAGTTTATTGCAATGATTATCTACAGTATATGAACAAACATGGTGAAGCAAACTCTGGACTGTGTGCTCTGTCCCCATGGGGAGAAGCTGAGAGCACAATGCAAACCAGATGTTTGTCATTTTGTTTGATGCATCCCCTGAAAAGTGCTCAGACAATATGGCCATGGAGCAGAGTCTAGGAACAGGCACTGAACATGATGGGGAGTGGCAGAAGTGCATTCCTTCCTATAGGAGATGCAGGTTTCAGGTACAAAATGTGCTTTAAAAGCACTCGAATGAGGCACCCTGGAAAACCTTCCTGCTCCAAAGCTTTCTTTACTTCTTTTAATTTTGTGTTCTTCTCTTTTTGACTGAAGATAAACAAGAGCCTATGAAGACTCGTACCTCCCTCCTCCCTCACAGATGGAAGGCTCCAAGGAAAAAATCATCCTGAATATTGGGGGAGTCAGATATGAGACATACAGCAGCACCCTCCGGACCTTCCCAGGGACCAAGCTCTGCAGCCTAACAGAGCCCCATGCCCCAAGCATCTACGACTATGATCCCACCACCAAAGAGTTCTTTTTTGATAGGAGTGCTGAGATCTTCAGCTACGTGTTGAACTGTTATAGGACCAAACATTTCCACTGCCCCATTGATATCTGTAGGTCAGTCTTAGAAGAAGAGCTGGCTTTCTGGGAAATAAATGAGACACAGCTAGCATCCTGCTGCTGGCTGAAGCTGAATAACAAAGAGGTGCAGCCAGAGGAGTTTAACATTTGCGATGAAAATGAACAGACTGATGACCAGTGCCTCATAGTCCAGACAGAAAGAAGGGATTTCAGCTGGCGAACCAGGTGGCAGCCAAAGATTTGGTCTATATTTGAAAAACCTTTTTCCTCTTTCTGTGCGAAGGTAATGTCCATATGTGGAGATGGACACAGCCTGTGTCCTTTGGAGTGGGTCTATGAAAAATGCTAATGGGTTCATAGCTTTGATAAGTATGCTTTGAGTCCCAGATTAAAAAAGAAGATAAAATTCTCTCTTCTCATTAACACACACCTCCTTCTTCTCTCCTCCTCTTGTCCCTGTTCTCTGTATAAAATGCACGTCCTGTGCCTCTTTAAAATGTCAGGCATGCAGAACAACAAATGCAAGTCAGAGGCTGCAGAGGATGTTTTCTGTGCTGGTGGTATTTCTGGAGCCAATATTTAGTGCTGAAGAGGCCCTCAGTGTGAGCCTGTCCACATTACTCCAGCTGTCAGACATTTCCCCTTCCTTACAAACTGATGTTCAGGTGTTTTTTTCTTTCACTCCAATCTTCTCTATTATTTTTCAAATCTGGAAGGAGAAAAATGCACTCCATGTGAACAAAACAATGGTGATTTGAGAAAGATTAGTCTGGGATTGTACTGTGCCTGTGGAGAGGATCTTGGGGTTGTGGTGGGGCAGTGAGGTTATATGATACTTGTTTGTTGGACTAATTGCATGTGTGCCCTTTCATCCCTCTGCAGTGCTTGGCTTTTGTTTCTCTGCTGTTCATCGTTGGAATTGTCATCATATTCTGCGAGGAGACCAAGGCACAATTTGAGTTCTTCACCTCTGTCGGCTCTTCTGAGGTCTCCCATGATGACCATGAACGCTATTACCACCAGGCTGCCTACTTGCTTCATCTGGAGCTTTTCTGTGTCCTCTGGTTTACTTTTGAGTTCTCTGTGCGATTTTGTTTCTGCCCAGACAAGAAGTTGTTCTTCCAAAATCCCCTGAATGTGGCTGACTTCCTCTCCCTCTTCCCAGTTTATATTGAACTCTTTGTGGCGGGGCAGATTCAGAGAAAGCCAAGCCTGGGGCTTTGGTTGGGCTTTGTTCGCATTGTCTATCTCCTCAAACTCCTGAAGATATCCAAGCTGATAGAAACGCCACTGATCCTCAGGGTTCTGTGCTACACCCTCAAGTCTATCCTTAGAGAGATTTGCATCCTGCTGATGATTTTGGCCTTTGAGACCCTCTTCTTTGGCTCTCTCTTTTTCTATGGGGAGTTGCTGGGTAGCCATCCCTCCTACACAGGGGAGCTGCACTTCACTGACATTCTTGTTTGCTTCTGGTGGGCTTTGATCACACTCACTACAGTGGGCTATGGAGATATTCTCCCTCTCACTACAGTTGGCCAAGTGACGGCAGCCTTAGCTGCGGTATTTGGCCTGTTAACTATTATCATCCCAATACCCATTTTCCTGGTGAAATTTAAAAGCTATTATGACATTGCTATCTTCAAACAGAAGCTGAAAAGAAACAAGAAACATTAACACTTCAGAACCTCTGTTCCCCTTTGCCTTTAGCAATAAACATTCAGCATGGTTTATTCCCTTTGGTGGGAAGGGAGTGCAAATAGTTCTTACTGCACTTACTTGCTGCCTTAGCATATTCCAAACTATTGGTGAGGCCTCAGTTGCAGTACTTGATATACAACTGATCAGACCTGTTGAATCCCATGGGTCTTTCCCATATGGTACTTCCTCCCATGCTCTTTTATGTGCCACAGTTTCTCATCTAGCTGTTTGGAGACAGGCTGTGATGCTGCATTATAGCCTGAACGTGCACAACATAGCCCAGTTCCATTACCTGGGGCCACAGCACGTTCCCTCAGCTGGCATACAACCCATGATGCTAGCTATGCCCTCCACCACCTGACAGACCATAATCTCATTTTGCATGCTGGGAGAGAAGATTTGTACACAGTCTGGCTCTGACAGGGAAGAGGAGGCATGGATATATCTTTTTTAAACAATGTTCTGTTTCCTCATTTTACCTAAACAAGCCAGTACATCTGATTTGCCTGCACTCACACATTGATGTAAAGAAGGCAGCAGGCTGAACTGAATATCTATGGTCCTGAGAGCCAGCACTGTTTGGTCATAGAATCATAGAATCACTTAGGTTGGAAAAGATATTGATAACCTGCTTTGCGGGCTCACAGGAATTGCTGTGGCATTCGGGTAGCAGCAAGGGAGCCCTCCAACAGCAAATCCTTTTTGGCTCTGCTGAAGTCAATGGCCTTGACCTCAGTGAGATCAAAATTTCATTGGACACTTCCAGTGGATCAACACATTTCAACAGTTCTTGATTTTTATGTAACCAAGTCACCAGGCTATTAGCCAAAATATCTATATGGTTTTTGCTGTTCAAAAGGAAGAACATAATCGACAGTACTCAATATAATTTTAATGTCATTTACTTTCTTAAGGCATAGATATAGACTAGGAAGATTTATCTTTTAACTGGATAGTCTTAATTGTTACCTATGTTTAATTTTGAAATAACAAATATTGTTGAGGTATGAAAAAAACCCACATTCCATTGTTTATATAGCAGGATGATGTGCTAATATTATTTTGTTTAGTAAGTAAGAATTTCTGTATACAATAACATTTATGTATTTAAATTTCATTAAGGCTGTATTTTAATTGCAACTTTGATTAAGTTTTGTCTGTCACTATGATTTTTCTGTTCAGGATAGCATTTTAAGGCTGCTTTATTTTTATTGCAACACCAAGTAAGTTCCCTCTATTCCAATGCAATTACAATGAATTAGTTTTTGCCTAAAGAGAAGGAAAAACCACTGCAAACATTTCAGGCACAAAGCACATGAGAAGCTGGAGACACCCTGGCAGTGGAAGGAAGGTCTAGGTGTTCTCCTGCACCCACCTTTGCTATTCATAGAGTGGAGGGGGTGAGCAGGATGCATGCTGGTGCATAGGAATTTTTCTTAATTAGATTGAAGTGGTGCTATGTTTTCTGTGGACATATATCATCTTCTTGGAAATTCATATAATTTGCAACAGTTTAACAGAGATTTACCAGGTCTCTTCTTGAGTTTTCCCCAGTCTAGGAAAGGGTCCATGATATAATCATAGGCCATGACCCCGTTTTAAGACTCCAAGTCAAATCCACTGGAAGAGTTAGATCTTACTGGCTGCAAAGTTAGGAGGTGGTTCAGAATGCTGCAGTGCTTATTTCTTTGTTTAGCCAGCTCTGTTGGTGTACATCCATTTTTCAGCAGATGCTTCACAAGAGACAGATTTTCTGCAATTGAGGGGAGCAGCCTTCACTGCTGCCCCCAGAAGAGGGTGCTCTGTAAATGCGCATGGCAGTCCCATTGCTGCACAGGAAGCATGATGTGAGCATCAGAACAGGGTATTACACTACTCTCTGCAGCACGACTCCATTTAGATCCAAATGTACGTTCCTGTCACATCAGTTAGTGTCCACTCCTGTTGGTCATAAAAACAGCAGTTACAGCAGCAACATTAAGCCGATGTCGATGTGACAGAGGAGCTGTAGTTCCTCTGGATCAAAGGATCTAACCCTGCTGAGAACTCAGCACTGGTTTTATCAGAGGAAGAATATGTACTGTAAGCTCAAAAAACCTGCATGGAGTTGGTGGCAAGCAGAACTGGTTAGATCAGCAGTTGTTCTGTTAAAGAGCAGTATACGGAAAATCATCATGTACAAAGTGTTGGCAAGCTTTAGTTGGATTTCAATGCCTTGCTCATGATCTTCATAATGTATATGTTATGGTATCCTTGGGGAAAGAG